>NW_025765439.1:0-169908 GCF_003918875.1 Haliotis rubra
GGTGAGGCAGTGGTCGGTGTTGGGGTACTGATAAGTCTTTCTGACCAATAGGTAATATCATTTATACATTTTGTAATGGAATTTACATAACAGTTTAAATATCTGACCTTAGGTACACTTCTTATATATGCTATACAAGGAGACACTGCTAATTACAATAAAACACAGACGAATGTGTTCACACAGACATGAACCGGTAGGTCCCTAATTTTAGTGCTCACTTGTATGAGTTATCCGACTGATCATAACTGAACAAATTTCATTATCTATACTTTCATAAAAGATGATTACAATGTATTAATGATTCCCGGTGTAAATTACTGTTGTAAATGTGTGATAATGCACATATTTGGTATGACCTCTTTTTGATTCGGAATACAGGTATTATTCCATACGGACGTTTTCTCAAATTTCAGTTACCCGACGGAATATACTGTAGACAAATTTTGTTTCCACCTCTTGGGTAGACTAATGAAAATTGTAGTGATTGCAATTAGCCCATAATTTTCATATTAGCCCTATTTTGTTGCCATCTGTTGGGCAGACTATAGGAAATTGTAGTGATTGCAATTAGCTCATAACTAAGCAGTTTCGATAATTGTTGAAAGCTTACTACCTGACAGCATTATGTTGCTCATGCGTTTTCTTTTTTGCTTTTGCTTTTTGCTGTCTAATTTGTTATACATTATATAATTATGTTAATCATTTTGGTATCTCAATATCATGGAATATAATATGTACTTATTAATCTATCAAAGTACCGAAAGTATGTATCTATCAAAGTATCTGTATGCTTTACTGTTATTGGGTGAAACTGTTAAAAGTACCTTCGTACAGAATTTCGTGGAGAGAGAAACAGAATCAGTGGAAAACTAAATTGGATAAAGATCGCAAACAATCATTATTTATATTCCACTTTTTAAATTATCAGTGTGCAGATCATGTCACTAACATACAAACTGAAGGATATATGGTGACAAAGCTGGGTTCAATCTTGAATGTATAATAAATGTACCAACAGTATCAAGGAATGATGGGGTACGCTCGTGGCTAAAGCGTTCGCCCGTCAGGTCAAAAACCGGAGTTTGATTCCCGACAAAGGCACATTAAGACTGGAAATATATTATTTTGATAAAAGGCAAAGATCTTAATTTCAATTGAAAAAAAGAGACGAAGTAATTTGGAAGATTCACAGACTAACAACATCTATATTGGGGCTACAGGTGCAGGAAGCATCTTCAATTATAAAATCACATTCCACAAATATCAGATAAAGGTTTAAATGACAAGCATATTTATTGGTATCTTGCCAAGCTCTGTCCTCTCTCAATGCAGTATAACCAGAGTGCTGTGGTCACTACCTCCGGTGGCCAAATTCAGCAATCCCATTACTTTACAGTATTTTCTTACAGGCATATATATGGAAAGTTAACTTTTACGGGTATGGAAAGAGTGGGGGGAAACACGTGCAAAGTATTAGTACGCTGATATTATCCTTCAAAAACATCAAATGTACAACAATCACTTATCATTATGGCATTACAAAAAGGCCATATTTCCAGACAGCATAACATCACCTTTGGCTGGAGTTCCAAATAATTTGACACCGAAAGCCTGTCAGTTAACGCAAAGGAAATAACCCTTGTGTTTTAAAGTGATAGTCACAATGAAGTGTAGGTTGCCATGCATTTTATATTCTGTCTCACAGTCCCTGAACCACATTATTTTCCTTACTGTTTAGTCTGTCTCACAGTCCCTGAACCACATTATTTCCCCTACTGCCAAGCCCTCTGTGCAATGCTAAAGCCTTAAATGAAGCAAGTCTAGATCTCCTCAGGTCCAGGGTCTGTTAACATCTGCAAGAACCCTAACTCACTTTGGGGGTCGGGTTACAAAGTAAACATATCTATAGCTAACTGCCATGGCTCGCCGGACTGAATCTCGTGTCTCCCTGGGGCTCAATTTAAATGGGCTTGTTTGTTTCTATCAAAATTTTATATATTCAGACACTAAGCGTTAGTCTATGTATTTTCCGATATGATGGAAATACTAATATTGACCAGATAAAATTCTAAAGGAGCCTTTCTTCAAGCAGTGACTTAACGCCATACATAGCTAGAATTGCTTAGATGATAGACTTCATATAAGATCACAGATATTTCACAAACATGGTACAGGACCCTTAGCCTCATTAGCCTATTGCCTCACCACTTGCGAATTAAGCGTTGGCAGATGTAAATGTTACTGGAGATTAGGGCTTCCACGGGTACTCGAGTACTCGAGGACGAGTCGGGTTTAGCTGGACTCGAGTCCATTTTCAAGGACTCGAGGACTCGAAAAGGGGAGATAACTCGAATTATTGACGTTGACGGACTGTCTGCCATGTGCTAAGCATGAACGGCCGTTAACGTCTAATATTAAGAAAAAGATATAACTTTATTATCCCGCAGAAAATTCTCATACATCCAAACTGTCTCAAAATGAATATATACACAGTTCACAAAAATATACACAATAATTACATGCTCAAAACGAATGCTATTTACAAATAAAACTGACATGAGATAACTCAATTAACCACATAGGTAAAGAGTCTGAATAATTCTAGTTCTAATCACATGATGGTGATTCAAAATATTTGTTGCATTCACGAATACGAATACATTTACGAGCTCTGTTTGAAGGAAGGTAATCGACAGCAGCGTCCAGAAGGAAGTAGTTCAAAATGGTGAGATCAAATATGTCAACTATCAAATCTAATTTTAGCTGCCTTTTTGACTATACTCGAAATACACTCCAGAACTTTTGCAAGCAGTATTAACAATATTGAAAAGTCTGTTTTTGTTGCGATGAGACAGATCCCCATACAACATAGAAAATTGTAGATCAACACACTTTGAATAAAGGTTTGATAAAAAACTGTCATTACGGTTTTGTCAATGCCTTGACGATAATAATGTTCAGAATCAGAAATTAGGCCAGTAACAGTGGCGTCATCTGCAAATTTCACAGTAAACAAGTCATATATTGACAAGTAACAGTCATTGGTATACAAAACGAAGAGTACGGATGAAGGAACACAGCCATGTGGATCTCCAGTAGAGGTTGAGAGAAAAGAAGATTGATAGCCATTGACACTGACATACTGAGTTTTATGTACCCTGAATTCTTTAATCATCTGATATTTTGTTATTAACACCTAGATTAAATAGTTTACTCCTCACACAGTGTGGCTGTTTGGTATTAGTTGTTACAAGTCTGCAGATGAGAGTAAATATTATACATCGTTTGTGATTTCACTTCTTAAAATGATTAGGTAACTATCTTGACAGTTGATCGTTTGCTTGAAAGGTATGAATTTCGAGTACTCGGGTCCGAGTCGAGTCTCACCCTCGAGTACTCGAGTCCAAAAAGATGGACTCGTTGAAGCCCTACTGGAGATGTTGGTCCCGCCAGCTGTGGGTGTTTGGTATGGCTCTCCATAACCCGAACCCTGCAGTGAGTTTTCCTAGAGACGGAAAGGGAGAAAATATCGTTCTGTGACTATGGAAAGCCAAAAATGTGGACAACACACCATTGTTTGGGTCTTTTAATTGTAAATATGATTCAAATAGCTTAACCTAGATTTCGATATCCTCCGAATGCACATTTGGTTGAAAATATACATTTATCCCGAGCCAAGGACGAATGTTTATATATAATTAAAAAATGTAACAGCACTAGTATCCATTTTGTCTTTTGTCTTCTACCCGTCAGAACTAGATTAACAACTAGTCTCTGATATGAACATATTTTACAGAAAAAAAATTGATAGTAAAAAAAGAATATTATATAAGGAAAAGGAGCCCTGAGACTTTCTCCTGAAGCTGTGGAAATCTAGACTTGCCACATTTTGTAGATTTGCGTGGGCTTGGATATATTTGCTTCAGGGTCTGTATGACAGACGACGTCCCAACACACGCTCAGTCACATGTGTCTCCAGGTCACGGAGAATCAGTGGTTAGAGGCCCGTATTGCAATTCTCGTGCGTTTGCCAGGCACGTAGCAAGCCAATTTTTTCGTGTAAGCCCTATGGGCTGCAAAGCCTTATATTTAGGTGGTATTGAGGGCTTGCCCAACTTTCATTTTTTATGAGACCTGAAGAGTTATCGTTTGACGTTTGATGATTTCAATAGCTTCAAAATATTGTGGAAAGACTATTGTGCCTGTATCCCCCCTTAAATTTCATTCTAGTCAAATCATATCACCTGAATATATATTCCTCATCCGATAAGGATGAGTTTTAACGTGTTTTGTTTATTCAATCTGAACATACTGATAGACATATAAATGCCACTCAAAGAAAGTTTTCCTCATCGTTAAAATTTAAGGGGGAAGGGTGTGTGTGTGTGTGTGTGTGTGTGTTACGGACGGAAGTCTTACCACCATGGAAATTCGAGTGTGATTTCCTCATATACAAATATGTTTGGACATATTTTATACATGTCAGCTGCATTGATACAATACCATACATCGAGTATTTTTGGTGTTTTTTCTAAAATAATTGATAAACAAATGATAAATAAACAATTGCATTTCAATGATGATTCACATATAATCATGACTGTAACAAAACATCCTCATACATGTCGATGGAAACACAATCATCACTGAAAGTTATGATATGAATAATAACCTGTTTACTGTAAATGGTAATGCTTTAATCAAAGAATATTGTAGTCAGTATGATACATAGAGGGATTTCCACTTTTTAAATGGAATGTGTGTGTAGGTATTTTTGGCAAGAATTAGAAGAAAAATTATTTTTTAGCAAAGATCATGTGTATGCTCGAGCTGTTTTTTTATAATGGTAACTACGCCCCTGTTTGCATGTGTTGTTGACGCGGCATGGACTCCTTGTAACATCACTATTTGATTATGATTCACAAACACATGCCCATGATATGGTCGGAATCGTGCCACGGATTAGCAGATACTTATCATGAAAACAGGTTTTTATGTAGGTGGCTTGAAACTCGCTTTTACAAAGGCCTATAGGTTCGATCACAATACATTTCGTTTAACAGCTTCTCCTTTCTTAACATGCTCACGTCAAAACTGATTTAAATTCTAATCACAGATTAAAGAATAACACAATAAATAGTATGCCAAATTATCGTTACCCTGACAACCCTGTGATATTTCACCTTATGTAAAAGAGTAATGCAGATGATACTGTCGGCTGTAAATTTTGATAAGTTGCTTCATCGCTATCAATAAACACTGGGTATCTATACAATTATATGTGTGATCAAAGGCCATATGATAGATTATGTGGTTTCTGGTGTGATGGAGGAGAACTTGCGTCGCTAGTTTTCTCGATAATCTGAACACATGTATGTAGCGTGAAACCGGCAGATACTTTAGAAGAAAGTGTTTGCCCTACCTGTAACAACGATGTCCCGTGTCTATAAAAGGGATATAATGTGGAGATGAATGACATGTACTTTTATCTTGGCCCTTTTATGATGATACATACTGCGATCTTTCACAATAATCCCTCTGGCTATCAGATTGAAGGTACGTTTTAAACATAACCGGTATTTCTATTATTGTATTTATAAAGTTCTTTGAACGTTCTCCATATACGTCCGTCATATACATCGCGCACTACCCTTTTCTCTTTTGATCTTCTCAAACGACTGTTACAAGTTCGAAGAATCCTGGTCAAAGTAGAAAAGTCTTAAGACTATTCCCTACAATTCTGTAACTTACACATTGTACCCTAAATGGGTAGAGCTTTCGTTCGGGGGAATATCAGAAGGACAACGATACAGTTATTTCCAATGTTGTAGAAAGATCTCCACTTACTTAGGAAAACACTGAGATATTGTATTCATGTCGGAATGAACATGCGATGTCCGCGTCTGTGTCAGACTAAAGGCCTATAAAATGTTTAGCAACACTGGGGCGTAATAGCCATAGATCTTCTCGCAACAAGGGAATATACATCTTGTGAGAATGACTTTTTCGACAGGGAAATTTACAGCAATGCGACATCACAATTACTTACGTGATATTTACTCGCAATCTGAGTTATGGATCGTCAGTTTAAACAGGACAATATAGACGAATTTCACAAAAGGCACGGAGATCCAACATGTCTATGATATACTCAGAGAACGGACCCGCCTGTGCTATCCGGTCATAATCGCTACTCGATAAAAACAATTTTTCATTTCATGTCTCACAGAATATATAATTTGATATGGCATTGTTTCTTATTGTATACTTTTGCGTTAGTGAAACAAACTTTAAAGTTTATGTATGGCGTTATTACAGCAAAGGCTGAGCGAATGGAAAATAACATGGTTCAGGCACTGTGAGACTATTAAGAAGGTCACATGCAGTGCAATAATATTCCAATTATGTACTGCCACAAAATATTTTACAGTAGATGCGCGAGTTGAACAGACTTAAGAAATTACGAGTTGGTTCGTGTAGCATATTTGACTGCGCTCCAAGAGAGACAAAGTGCTATTCTTTTGGGGCAGCTAGGGACACTTGCGAGGGCAAAGGGGCAACGCATCGCCCTTTGTTCACCACTGAACCTTTCAATCCCTCAAAACATGCACCTCACAAGATTTGCCAACACCACAGACAAGGCGTAACTGATACTGGTAGCAAGAGCGAGTGCAGCTTAATAAGGCGTGTTAGCTTGCGTAATACCGCTTTCTTTGTCAGGCTCTTTGGTGATAAGAATACTGAGGTCACGTGAACGTTGATTTCAAACGTACTAAAATGTGTGAAAGTGAAATTACATGAGCCAAGTAATTCACATGATGGAAACATGATCATCTTGCTTGAGTACAGGTAACATGATGGTGTATGAACCGTTCATATACATACCCCTGAAATCCGGTATGATACATAAATATCTAAGGTGTGTAAACATTTGCAAATTTGAAAATTTACATGTGTTTTCCCACCTAAGTAAATTCACATGTTTCCAACCCGAGTAAACTTAGAACGAAATCGGAAATTTCAGCACCCATTGAAATTCAAAGGAATGCATTGGAAATACTGGATGATCATGTATTTACCGGGGTATCTGTTTTGCAATTCATATTTGGAAATCCCTGACAATCCGGTCAGGGCATACATGAACGAGGTGCTTGTGCATACGAAAATGTACGATGAGCATATGTTTCAAAGGTATAGATTCATATGAAATATATGCCCGAAGTTAGGAAATATCTGAAAACATACGTAAACCCGGTCATGGCATGTATTTCCTACTGTATTTACGTTTATTTCAATGGTTTACTATCCGGTTTTTGGTGCTGTGTGTGTCATCGTACTTTCTTGTAACATCATCCTAACTAAATACTCAATATGAGCAGATTATTAACTCAGTTGCAACAGAAATCATGGCGACTTTGTCTTTTATGAAACTGAACAAAATTCAAGTATGTCTATAGAACCATCATTAACTTCTGCAGCTGTTTGTACAAAAGTATTCTGTGACCGAATTATATATGAACGCATTAAAAATATAGTCTCCCAACTCGCATAGGTGATATTGATATATGGACTTTCAATTATTTTTTCAAGATTAGTGACGATCCCTTTAGTCGCCTCTTTACGTCAAGAATGGGTTAATGAAGACCCAATTCTTGCCAGGAGCTTAACGAGTCTGTCATTAGTAGAAGATTGCTTAGGGGCTGTTCATAATTTATGGCAAGGGGTGGGGGTGAGAGGTGGGGCTTGTGATGATGATTGTTATGGAGAAGCATGCTAAATATTTACACCTTTACCAAGCTAAAAGTGACAACAACAACGTGATGAGAAGTACGTATACATCGTATGTTATGACAGCAGATTAACACTAACAATAGCGTGTAAATGAAAATGTGGCACATAATTGGAATGTGAATGACCCTCCCCCCCTAACATGTTTGTACAAAGAAAGTGCCCCCACCCCACCCCCCATGTCTTGTACAATGTGATCGTGATTTGTATGGAGAAGCATGCTAGATTCTTACACCTTCATAGTGACTACGACCATGTGATGAGAAGTACATATACATCGTATGTTATGACAAACAGCAGATTAACATTAATAACAGCATGTATTTGGCACATTATTGGAAGAGGCCAGGCGTGGACTAAGAACATACATATGTTCACCTCTAAAGTTGTATGCGTCATTGCTGAATCACTGCCTTCTAGAATGCCGATCAAACAGTTAGGTTTTAAACAATAAGCAGTAGTTGTAGACAGTGGTGTAAGCTGTTCTGCTAGGAATTGTTTAGAGTGTGTTGGTTGAATTATGTGATCGAAAGCTCTTGTATGGTTTTCGCAATGAAATCAATGTAAAATGTTTTTAATTTGTCTTTATCGTGATTATTTGTCTCTTTATTGAAATATTGATGTAAAATAGAAATTGTCAAGGAGTTTATTTAATCGCTGAATCTCGGGGGATCTCCAAACTTACAAAACGTATAATTTATTAGTGGTCTGTACTGCTCAGCGAATCTCAGTAAGTGAGTTTAGTTTTACGCCGCACTCAGCAATATTCCATCTATATGGCGGCGGTCTGTAAATAATCGAGTCTGGACCACACAATCCAGTGATCAACAGCAGGAGCATCGATCTGCGCTATTGGGTACCGATGACAGGTGTCAACCAAGCCAGCGAGCTTGACCACCCGATCCCGTTAGTCGCCTTTTACGCAAGCATGGGTTACTGAAAAAATAATTTTAACCCGGACCTTCACGGGTGCGCACCTCAGTGCAAAACAATGTAATTACACTGCAGATCTCCTAGGCATGCAGTTCAACAATCAATCAATGCTTTATAGCACAAAAGGCCATAGGCCCATATACAATAGAGGTACATGTATATATCAATATAGGAATATACATAGGTTGAACAAAAATATTATTCAATTAACAAAACGACGTTTGGCGTAATGTTAAAGCATGGTCTATATATAAGGCAATGTGAAATTGGCTAGTAGGATTTCTGCAAGATAACAGTTTCTTAAAAGTATGTGTGGATATGAAATTAGATGTAGGTAAATATTTAATTCTGAGTTCATCATAGATTGGGCAGAGATACATAACATGGTATCAACAGTTTCAAGTGTCAACAAAGCCATAAACTTTTGTACAAAGTTTTATGCATATTTTTCGAACTGTGTTAAGTATTGATCTTTGTGGTCGCTACATACCCAGGTGAACTACATTGCTGTGCTGCTGTTCTTATCGTAACGAATAGCAGCCAGAGAAAAAACAGGATCGATGCCAAGAATTTCAAGTGTCAACAGACAATTCATATTATGCATGATACCTTCGGGAGGCTTAACATAGCCCATGCAAGCATCAAGCCATATTTCCTGTGTGGGTCATCACCCAGGATTGTTTTCTTTCCGTCTATTACAACGAAAACACGGCCATTGCATTGAAAGTATGATGGCTCGATTTCGTCATTGTTGCTTGAACCATCAGCATTAAACAGATATTTCCACTGGTATAACTGGAAACTGTATAATTGCTTCCAGTGGGAATACATGAAGTAAAAATCGCTTTCGCTTGAAATTAGGCCATATTAACGTTTTTTTATTAGCCGGTATAATATCGTTTTCTTACAGAACTAACTTCTCCATTGTAATATCATTTTTGAGCAAAGTCTGACTTGTCCATGCGAGGCGTTGTCTTGTTTCAGTGTTACTTAGCAATCATCATTTCTCTGAGGGGTCATTTTTTAAATATTCGCCCAGAGAGTTTCTGTAAAGCCATGTTCAATCTGAAGACGACGTAGACAAAAGTGTTTCAGTGTGCAATTTACAGACAAGATCAGACAAAGGCACACCTACAAGCCCTAGCTGTGATACCCTCCATGTTGGTCTGTTCCTTAATACACATGAACCGTACATTTAGCTCGGGTCAGAAAAATCAAAACATCGGATTTTGGCCAAGAAGTAAACTTGAGCTTCTGGTGTATCGACGATGTGAAATTGATTGTTGTAAGTACAACCAGAGAAACGGATCTGTTACAGATCTGTGTACAGAGTGACAAATCTACCCAAGAGGCAAGACTTGGAATTCTCTGTAGTCCACTTTCCCTTTTCATGGAGCAATACTACCGTATTCCAGTCTTTGGCCACATAGAAGATAACCTTTGTGTGATGTAGTTTTTAGTCAGGGTCACTTCTCATAATCTTCTCCTAACGCTGAAGATATTTCAGGAATATAGTAGATTTGAATGTATAGATGACGATGCACATATCCACTGTCAGTATCAGTGTGTATTGGGGTCCAAACGTTCTACCCGCCTACCCCATCCCCTATTATGCTAATTCCTGATATCAAATTTGTAAGAAATGGCAATATATTCTTCAGCTCCGAGGCCAACTCGGTACGGACGCTGCTGAATACTTAGTCCCCCTTCCTGCGTTGTGGCAGGGGACAACAACCAAAGCCGTGGTGGAACATTCAAAACGTGTCATGGCTTACACACATGAAGTACATTTCCAAATTCAACCAATCCCTCACAAAAGGCATGTAGGATGATATTTCCCATTTTGGAAGCTACCTAGTATTCACGTGTATTTTCGGGTAAACAGTATATGTTCTTTTTTCATGTTTGTGTTGATGCTAAATAGTGCATATGAGATTATACCCAGGTTACGGAGAAGTGCAAAACAAACACAGAGGGTGAGAAGACTTTTTATATAATTCACTGAGCCATCTGCACTCTATAACACTGATCCCTGAACCTCCTTCTCTCTATTAATAAATATAGCCCGATTAACGCGATCAACCCGACGCCGATTAAACGCAAGCTATAAACTGAAAAACACCTGGTTAATCTTTATCACTTTACGAGTTGGAGCATCTCACTCTGTCGGCTTTACACAGTTGGGAGCCGTTTCGTAAAAGGAAACCCGTGAAGGTCCGGGTTAGAATATTGATCTTCAGTAACCCATGCTTGTCGTAAGAGGCGACGAACGGGATCGGGTGGTCAGGCTTGCTGACTTGGTTGACACATGTCATCGGTTCCCAGTTGCGCAGATCGATGCTCATGCTGTTGATCACTGGATTGTCTGGTCCAGACTCGATTATTTACAGACCGCCGCCATATAGCTGGAATATTGCTGAGAGCGGCGTAAAACTAAACTCACTCACTCACTCATTCCTTAATAAGAAGGCCAGGCAGTTACACTGGTCACACTTGACGGGTCTGTCTGATGGCTGGGTCGTCTGACAAATAGGATGTCTGGCTTCTGGGGTGAACCATTGTATAATCAGCTGATAGTAGTAAACCTGTGAACTTATACCACGTTTTCCATTTCAATGTTCTTTATTGACACACTGGTTTCGTATGCAGGGCACGGGAGTTACAGCATGATTAAATGTTTTTTAAACATTTTCCCGAGACTTCCATCTCAGGTCATGTTATCAGATGTATAAATAAGTTCCCGATTAGACAGGTCACTGATCAAATTGCTCGTTCTGGTTCCCCATTTGGCTTTTATTGTGATCGACCTAATTCATCACCGATCAATGAGAGCTAGGAAACCTTCCGGTTGAGCGTTCATGTCATGATACTGATCCTATCAGTAAATAGATCCAACTTGATAATTTTTTGTGACACGCCTCCTGCATCCAGGAAGAGTACCGCGCAATCGGCATTACGACGTTGAAGTTCACGTGATCATATACTACTGATAATAAGTTAAGGACCACTCGATTCTTTCGTATGACAGATAAACTATTGTAATATGGATTGATTGAATTTAGTTTTACGCCGCCTTTAGCAATATTCCAGCAATATCACGGCAGCGGACATCAGAAATGGGCTTCACACATTGAGCCCATATTGTAATATGGAAGAAACGGGTTGTCCTAAACATCATTTGAGTTGAATATATTCAACGTGTTGTTATTGTGCTCATATTCAATTAAAGTTTTGGTTTAACGCAGCGCTGCATCATAACGGTCTGTAACTAGTCGCGTCTCGACCAGATCGTTTGATTGGCACCATGAGCTTCGAGACACACACGCCATGTATTGCCTGACAACCCGATCCTGTTTTTCGCCTCATTCGATGAGCATGGGTTGCTGAAGACCAGTTCTTATCCTGATCTCACTGTGTTTGCATATACTCATTGCACGCTACTGAAAGGTCAGTTGTCGATATGACTGCGATATTGCTTATGCAATGCAAAACGTTAACATATTCACTGACCAGTTTGTTGTTGATGGTCAAGATAGTCTGGTCAGAGACGATTGTTCACAGACCCTGTCATTTTGAATATTGCCGACTGCAGGATAAAAAACAAAAGACATGAGTTTGGATGATTAAGAACCATCTAAGAACCTCTTGAATAAATTAGCATTCTAATGACTGAAGATTTTTCTCATCACGACAAAGGCCCATTTTCGATTCCCCACAAGGGTACAATGTGTGATGCCTCTTTCTGATTCCCCCCCACAGTGTTCATGCTGAAATGTTACTAAAAGGTGCGTAAAGCTTTAGCTACTCTCTCTTACTCGAAATCGTGACGACCCAGACTGCCCACAAAAGCACAGATGGACGAACACTCGTCAGACGCAGACTGACATGGTAGGGAGGGACAGAGGTGTCGGACCATCAGGTTGCGGCTTACATTTGGGGCAGATGTCTCAGCTTACACTTGGGACAGAGATGTCTCGGCTTACATTTGGGACAGATGTCTCAGCTTACACATGGGACAGAGATGTCTCGGCTTACACTTGGGACATATGTCTCAGCTGACACTTGGGACAGAGATGTCTCAGCTTACACTTGGGACAGAGATGTCTCAGCTTACACTTGGGACAGAGATGTCTCGGCTTACACTTGGGACAGATGTATCAGCTTACACTTGGGACAGAGATGTCTCGGCTTACACTTGGGGATGATGTCTCAGCTTACACTTGGGACAGAGATGTCTCGGCTTACACTTGGGACAGATGTCTCAACGTACACTTGGGACAGAGATGTATCAGCTTACACTTGGGACAGAGATGTCTCGGCTTACACTTGGGACAGATGTATCAGCTTACACTTGGGACAGATGTGTGCCAGCTGACACTTGGGACAGAGATGTCTCGGCTTACACTTGGGACAGAGATGTCTCAGCTTACACTTGGGACAAAGATGTCTCAGCTTACACTTGGGACAGAGATGTCTCGGCCTACATTTGGGACAGAGATGTCTCGGCTTACATTTGGGACAGAGATGTCTCAGCTTACACATGGGACAGAGATGTCTCGGCTTACACTTGGGGATGATGTCTCAGCTTACACTTGGGACAGATGTCTCGGCTTACACTTGGGACAGATGTATCAGCTTACACTTGGGACAGATGTGTCTAAGCTCACACTTGGGACAGAGATGTCTCGGCTTACACTTGGGACAGAGATGTCACGGCTTACACTTGGGACAAAGATGTCTCAGCTTACACTTGGGACAGAGATGTCTCGGCCTACATTTGGGACAGAGATGTCTCGGCTTACACTTGGGACAGAGACGTCTCGGCTTACACTTGGGGATGATGTCTCAGCTTACACTTGGGACAGAGATGTCTCGGCTAACACTTGGGACAGAGATGTCTCGACTTACACTTGGGGATGATGTCTCAGCTTACACTTGGGACAGAGATGTCTCGGCTTACACTTGGGGATGATGTCTCAGCTTACACTTGGGACAAAGATGTCTCAGCTTACACTTGGGACAGAGATGTCTCGGCTTACACTTGGGGATGATGTCTCAGTTTACACTTGGGACAGAGATGTCTCAGCTTACACTTGGGACAGAGATGTCTCAGCTTACACTTGGGGATGATGTCTCAGCTTACACTTGGGACAGAGATGTCTCGGCTTACACTTGGGACAGAGATGTCTCGGCTTACACTTGGGGATGATGTCTCAGCTTACACTTGGGACAGAGATGTCTCAGCTTACACTTGGGACAGAGATGTCTCAGCTTACACTTTGGACAGATGTCTCAGCTTACACTTGGGACAGATGTGTCTCAGCTGACACTTGGGACAGAGATGTCTCGGCTTACACTTGACTGCCCACAAGAGCATAGATGGAGAAACACTCGACAGACGCAGACTGACATTCGAGGGAGGGACAGAGATGTCTACCATGTCAGTCTGCATCTGTCAGTCGGCATCTGTGCTTTTGTGGGCAGTCAAGTGTAAGCTGAGATGTCTCGGCTTACACTTGGGACAGAGATGTCTCGGCTTACACTTGACAAGTTGTGGCTTACACTTGCATGATCCAGGCGGGCTAAAGCGTGAAAGCGAAACAGAAATGTTTGAATTAGAAGCCTCAGTTGACCTTTTCTCTGACAGATAGACAGGAAAAGTACAATACCGATTCTGTTGATGGATGTTGTATATAGTCCACAAACTGCAAGAACTTATCACTCTGGCTAAAGCATCGATACTCTATTACCCAAGCATTTCACGTGAACGTAATAAAACCCAAGCAAAAAGTCTTTTAATTGACCTTTGAAATAGATATACCACGAACTAGTTAATGGAACAGATATTTTCTTCTTTGCGTGGGCCCGGGATTCATTTGGGATTTTTTCACGACCATCGATTGGCGGAATGCTCTACGAATTTGTTAAAACATCGACATGCCACCAAGTCCTTGTAATAGGATGGTTTGGTGGTTGTTTGACGGCGGTATTAACAATTGAAGCGTTACGATGTCGGATTGAAATGAAAGAGGACGAGCAAACATTTTAACCACTTGGCTACTCCACTGCCCCTAGTTCGTTTGAGATGATGTAAAATTGATAAACATTTCAGAGAAAACGTGATGGTTGTTTCTAAACAACAGAAAAAAATCGTTCTCCTTTTAACACGAATATCCATGTTTCAGATATTACATATCGAGTTGGAAACCGGATCGGAAAATATTTGTTTTTGCCATGACTCAACACATTGTGGCCCAAACTGCCACCCTCTCGACGATTCCATACGGCAGTTGCATGACAGAAGATGTGAGTACACATGAAGGCAGGAGCCTAAGGAAGTGAATTATGTTGGATTTGTGGTCAGATCGCGACGCAACCCCTTTTACAGAAGTAGTGACAGTGCTTACATACTTGCATCGGGAAGCTATCGAGGAAAGCACGATGGGACAGTGTGTAGCTGTGTGCAACTGCTAGCCAATGGGAAAATCGTTTACATGGACAACACAGAGATTCGGTTACGGCAGCCAGACAGTTGTCTATTTTGACTTTAGAACTCCCACTCGCCCCAAGAATTTGTAGATAACCTGTGGGTGATACGCTTTTGTAGATAAAAAGATTGATTGAATTTAGAATGAGCTAAGAAAAGAACAAGAAACTTACCATGTTAGAAATGTAAATTGTTCAGCACCACAAAGTGATAAATATTCTCTCTCAACTTCAACTTCACCTTTAATCTCCTGTTGGATAAAGTGATCCCTGGTGGCTGCAGATACACAGAGAAAATACCAGTCCACGCAAGCCACTCGTTACAATGTCTAGACTGTACATGGACATACGACAAAGTGGATCATAGTCTCTGATCGTATGTATGTCGGTTGAGAAAGATACACGTGTTCAGATGCTCCTTCAAAACATGCATTATTTGGTATTGAAACAGGACATTAGTTTCAGCACGCTTAATGTCTATAGCAGAGACAAGGCCCTGAACAGAAAAGCGAGTGAGTGAATGAGTGAGTGAGCGAGATAATGAGTCAGTGAGTGAGTGCAAAAATTAGGTCTGGAACAATATTACAGTTATACCAAGCGGGTCAGCTAAATATTGGAGGAAAGCCTGAAGAAATACAGGTGGGAGACTTTGACAAATTCGATAAATACCCAAAGCATGGATTAACAAACTAAGAAACACTATCTGTCTGAACCGGGATTCAAGCCCACTGTACAACACAGCACCTGACCGTTGGCCCCATCCGCAACCTCCTATTCCCACTTTTGATAAGCTCTCAAACTTCTTTTAGCATCTCATGAAAAGGTCAAGGTCACAAGATAGAGACAAATATAAATTCACATGAACACAGAGAAGGGATCCTGCTATTTCCACAGAAGGTTTTGGTAAGTGAACAGGTAATCTCATCTTTCAGATTTTGTAAGTTACGGTCAGTGTTTTAGACATGGTTAAGTGCTGGAAGCATGGAACTATTTCTTTAGATGGGTCATGACCTGCTGCTTGGCATGTCTGTCAAAGCCATCTCAGATGATTTTATATATCCCTTTTGCATCATTCATTGCCCGGTTCTATCTTAAAATCGCGAGACTTGGATAAATGTTGATTCAAAGAAGCCATCCTGATTAAATTCAAGGTCTGGAAGTAATGTGTTGGACTGGAAGTGCGGGAAACTATTTTGGGAACGTTAAGCAAAATGGCGGTGAAGGGTCTGTTTGCTGTCACCTCCAGTTGATTTACGGACTGTTTGTTGTCGAGGGTCGAACAGAAAGAAATGGCGAACGTCTTCATAAATCTTTGTTGCTTTTGTAAGCAGATGGGATTGGTGGAATGACATACAAAAAGTTCAAGCTTTTTACTTTCATCCTGCAATTTTGGTGAAATGAGGCGCATTATTAAATATGATTGTTTTCACACTGAAACAAAGGCACAGGAAAAGCCTCTTAGTATCCCTCGTCAGGGATTTATCCAGGATTCTAAACCAAGTGCCCATAGCAGACAAATTCGGAATGATTTTTATATCTTGCTTTCAAAATTAGATTTGTAGACGTCCATTTTCTATATTCTGAGATGATATATTGAGCAATCAGTGCAATACTGTATAACTAACCTTTAAACCTCTTTGTCTTGACTTGTCTTGTAAGCAGTTAAAAACAAGGTAGATCTACAACGTTATAATATGAATTGGACGCATTAACTTAAAATTCTGGATTTATGGTTTACATCTGCTTCAGACATGGCGCCGTATACCAAAATTTGAGCAGATTAGTATGAACATCTGTAATTACTTAGCAGTCTGAAAAGATAAGTCTCTTATTTTTGAGTAAAAAAGATGTCTGGGATTTATCTTTGATTAGATGATGGTTAGCCAGGGAGGTTTTAGATCTATATGCCCAGACATGTAATATTCCTGTTACTGCCTGTATTGACTGAGAATTGATTACATTAGCCTATACAAATTCATAGCGACAACTTGGTCTTCAACAACCCATGCTTCTCCTAAGAGGCGACTAACAGGATGGGGTGATCAGGCTTGCTGACTTGGTTGACATATGTCATCATATCCAAATTGTGTTGATCGATGCTCATGCTGATGATCACTGAATTGTCTGGTCCAGACTTGATTATTTACAGACCACCGCCATTTAGCTGGAATATTGCTGAGTGCAGCGTTCAACAACAAACCAACCAACCACAGCGACAGCCTGGTCAGTTGTTCTTATAAACATAGCAGCCACCGAATCTTACTTTCAGTTTATGTTTTTGTGTTCGTTTTAGCGAGTTGAATGAAATCATATATTTAATAAACATCAAAAGGGCTATTTTAGCATAAAATTATTGGTACGGATGGTGACTACAAGGTGAAATGCAAGTTATATTCAGAACATTTTATCTTTTGTTACTGGGCACCCAGGAACCTACGATAGTGGGTTTGAATCTCAGTTCAGACCAATAGTCTTTCTTGTTTTGTGTATCAGTAGGGTTTCACCGAATATATCTACGTCTCCCACTTGCATTTCTTCAAACTTTCCTCCGATATTTAGTGACCCACCTTGATATAACTGTTATATTGTTCCAGACCTCATTTTGCACTCACTCGCTCACTCACTCACTCACTCGCTCTTCTGTTCATGGCCTTGTCTCTGCTATAACTGTAATATTGTTCCAGCTATAACTATAGTAATGCTGAGAGTAATGCCCTGATTCATTGTTTTTCCAGACGATGACTATATCCACTTTGTCGTATGTCCATTTCACTCACTCAGTCACTCACTCACTCTTCTGTTCATGGCCTTGTCTCTGCTAAAGACTTTAAGTTTTGTGCTCGAAAATTTAGCATGAATACCCTGATTCAATACCTTTTACAATATATATATGTTATGAATTGGAGCATCTGAACACTATTTATTTATCACATTTCAACCGCCATACATACGATCAGAGACTATGATCCACTTTGTCGTATGTCCATTTACAGTCTAGACATTGTAACGAGTGGCTTGTGTGGACTAGTATTTTCTCTGTGTATCTGCAGCCACCGGGGATCACTTTATCCAACAGGAGACTAAAGGTGAAGTTTAGGATGATAAAACACATGAGTGTCATTTAGTCTCGGACAGGAGACTAGCAACTGACTTAATTGGTCAAGGGAAACAAATTTGGATATAATTGTGGGCTCTTGTTTTAAACAGTATTCCAGGGACCTGATATGGGAGGAAAGTGCCAATTGGTTTTGTTCTCGAAAATTTAGGTCAGTGCATGAGATACCAACTGAGCTTGACTGCAGTAAATAGAGAACAGTTTTACAAGTATATATCACGACCTTTGTTTTAAATATATTGCGCCAATTTGTTTGTTCTCGAAACTTTAGGTTAGAGCATGAGATACTGACACACATTTATATTTCAAACATGGAAGGTTTCTTGTTCTTTTCTTAGCTTATTCTTCATTCGATCAATCAATTTATATACAAATGTTTCTCAGTCACAGAATATCTTTTACAAACTGTAGGCGTGAGTGACGGTTCTACAGACAAAATTGACAACTGTCTGGCTGCCGCAACTGAATCTCTGTGTTGCTCCCTGAAATGATTTTCCCATTGACTAGCAGTTGCACAAATTTACGCACTGTCCTATTGTGCTTTCCTCAATAGATTCCCGATGCAAGTGTGTAAGAACTTTAACTGATTCTGTAAAAGTGCATGCGTCCTGATCTAACCACAAATGCAGCATAATCCACTACCTTGGGCACCTGCATTCATGAGCACTTACATCTTCTGTCATGCAACTTTCCATGAACGTATCAGGTTAGAATATGGACAGGATACGTATTTCTTGCCACATTGAACTGAGCCAAGGCAGATGAAAAGTCATTTCCAGTGATGTTTGAAATTCTAACTGGATATGAAAAATATTTTTTCCATGATTTCAACATATTGAAATGATAACTAATTTGGAAACGCATCTGTGACGTCATTGTCTTGTTCAGAAACCCCTTCACATTTTCAGGAATAGTTAGTTGTTTGTCAATTTTATATCATCTTAAACTAACATTATACTCAGGATTGAAGTAACTATTTAATTGACAAGTGGATCATTTTTCGGAAGTGCGTTAATGTTTAGCGTCACATCGGCAATATTTCAGCCATATCGTGACGAGAACAAGTTAATTTATATTAATAAAAACCTGTCATCGAAGGACAGTAAAAATACAAGAGCATCAAAGATATAAATGTAAAACTAGTACGCTATCATGAAATTAAATCAGTATAGACAGTCCATATATAAATTCTTTAAGAGGTATATATAGAGAACACGGTGATACTGTTGGCGTTACATGTACTCTAGAAACCACAAGCAAACCGATGGCTTGGTGGAATGTCGATTTTTTTCACAAAATTCTAAGAACATGCTGACAATCGATGGTCGTGAAAAAAAGACCAAATTAAACCTGGGACCACGCACAGAAAAACGTATCTGTCCCATTGACTGGTCTTGGTAATTCTATTTCAAAGGTCTGTTAAAGGATGTCTTGCTTTGGATTTTATCACGTTCACGTGATACGCTCGGGTAATAGAGTATCGATGCTTTAGCCAGAGTGATTAGTTCTTGCAGTTTGTGGACTATATACAACATCCATCAGAAACGCTATTGTACTTTTCAATCTATCTGTCAGAGAAAAGGTCAACTGAGGCTTCTAATTCAAACTTTTCTGCTTCGCTTCCGCGTTTTAGCTCACCTGGATCGTACAAGTGTAAGCCACAACTTGTCAAGTATAAGTCGAGACCTCTTTGTCCCAAGTGTAAGCCGCAAGATGATGGTCAGACGTCTCTGTCTTTCCCTGCCATAGCAGTCTGTCGACTGCCTGTCCATCTGTGCTTTTGTGGGCAGTCTGGGCCGTCGAGATTTCGAGTAACATAAAGCAACCAAAGTCTTACGCCCCTTTTAGCAACATTTCAGCAAGATCATGGCAGGGGTTGGGTGAGGGGATGGGGGTGGACATCAGAAAAAGGAATCACGCATTGTAACTTTGGGGCGAATCGAAAATCGGCCTTTGTCGTGACGAGAGAAGATTCAATCATTAGGGTCCCACAATTCTCGCTGTAAAAATGTAAACATGTTCAAGAGGTCAGCAGTCTTATATGTTGCTTAATCATCCATACTCATGTTTTGATTTGTTTTTTGTTTTCTTTGGTTTTGTTTTTAAAGTGGTCAGTAATATTCAACACGACCCGATATGTGAAGAATCGTATCTGACCACACAATCTTGACCAACCCTAACACAATGACGAACCCTAAACAAATGCCATTAACGTATATTGATTATCTGCAAACACAGTGAGACTAGGGTGAGAACTGAGTGGTCCGACTCACTGGTAGTGGTTGTCCGACTAATTGAAATAATCAAAGATTGGTCGCAGTGACTAAACGACCAAGCAATCGATCATGTTTTCTGATAATCGAACATAAACAATTCTGGAATAGTTGTTTTCATGAACAGTATTTTTTACAAGGTTGGTAATGTCTGTTACATTTCATAAGCACTACAAGCTCATTCCAAGTCATGATTGAATTTATCATAAAGACTCCAAGAAATATATGTTCTTAACATACTAGCCATCCTTTAAAAATGTGAAGTTTTGCCCCCCAAACCCCCAAAGAACAACATGTTTTTTTCCTTATTTGTTTGTGCATTAACAAATTTCATAAATGACGCTGACCAATTATTTCGATGATTGATCGGTTGTAATGAACCACTCAACAATTTTGAGATTTTAACCAATTCCCAACACTACTCACTGGCTTGGTTGATGCCAATGATCGTATCCCAACTGTGTGTCCAGAAGCTCATGATGCCAATCAAACGATCTGGTCGAGACGCGACGAGTTACCGACCGCCATGATACAGTGCTGCGTTAAACCAAAAAGACACAGTAACATCCATAATAATTGACTATGAGCACAATAACAACACGGTGGATATATTCAACCCAAATGATGTTTAGGACAACCCGTTCCTTCCATATTACAATGACCGCCTCCGTGGTGTAGTGGTTAGAGCGTCCGCCCGGAGTGCGGAAGGTCGCGGGTTCGATCCCCGACCACGTCATACCAAAAGACGTTAAAATGTGGTACTCGTTGGTCCCTGCCTGGCGCTCGGCATTAATGGGTACAACAAGGACTGGTATGCTCGGAGTCAGAAAAATGTGTCTGAGTGGGGTATTCATGCTTCACTGCGGCATGGTATCTCAGTGGGCTAGCACTATAAAACCAGCTTCAGTCTTGGCTAGTACAAGCAGCCGCACATACACATACACACGCATGCACGTCGTCATATGAGCGAAATATTCTCAAGCACGACGTAAAACCCAACCCAATAGTTAATCTGTCGGCGAAAGAATTGACTGGACCTTAACTTCTTTCAGTAGTATATCATCACGTGAACTACAGTGCCGTAATGCTGATGGCGCGGTACTCTTCCTGGATGCAGGAGGCGTGTCACACAAACTCAGTTATTACCTTTTCAAGTTGGATCTGTTTACTGATAGGATCAGTATCATGACATGAACGCTCAACCGGAAGGTTTCCTAGTTTTCATTGATCGGTGATGAATTAGGTCGATCACAATAAAGGTTAAATGGGGAACCAGAACGAGCAATTTGATCACTGACCTGTGTAACCAGGAACTTATTTATACATCTGATAACATGATCTGAGAATGAAGACTCGGGAAAATACTCAAAAACCCATTTAATCATGCTAAATGTCGTGCCCCGCATACCAAACCAGCGTGCCATAAAACAAGAATAATGAAAAGATTGGATATGTGGGTTTACATTCGCAGGTTTATTACTATGAGCTGGTTGCATTAAAAAGCGACTCACTCCGAAATTGCCAGACACCTTATTTTCCAGACGGCCCAGCCATCAGACAGACCAGTCACGTGTAACCAGTGTAACTGCCTGGTCTTACATACTAATGTCCGAGCTGCTCCCAGCTGAATGAAGCTGGCAGAGTTATCTTCTCCAAATGGTTAAATGATACAGATTAACCAGGTTAAT
Organism: Haliotis rubra; assembly: GCF_003918875.1. Taxonomy (NCBI): domain Eukaryota; kingdom Metazoa; phylum Mollusca; class Gastropoda; order Lepetellida; family Haliotidae; genus Haliotis; species Haliotis rubra. The sequence continues at coordinate 22,287 of NW_025765439.1, forward strand.
ATTCTGTTGATAAGATGCGTCTTATTTGTTTCAGGCTGAGTGAATTCTCTCAGCGAAGTTTCTCAGTAGTTTCAATTTTGTTGTTTGCTTCTTGTTGTTTCGTTTTGTTGTTGTTGCCGTTTTTAGGCGGTGTGTGTGTGTGTGTGTGTTAGTGTGAGAGAGAGAGTGAGAGAGAGGGAGGATATAGAAAGTAGGTAACAGTGAAGTTTACCTTTTCAACCGCTCAGGTTGTTTTGAACTTCTCCATGATCTGAGTATAATCATGAACTATAACGCATGAATACAAACAATTGCAAAAGTATATATATTGTTCGTACGAAAATAAACATCAAAGCAGGGTAGCATTCAAAACTGGGAACAACATCGCACATTGCTTTTTGTGTGATTCGAGTGATTCGTTGGAATTTGAAATGTTTTCAATATATAAGCCATGAAACTTGTCGAAGGTTTTACGAAGGCATTGCTTGTTGTAATCATGATCAACCGACCTTGAGCAAAAGGTTCTTTGGAAGCATGACAGCCCATTCTCGATTGTCCCTCAAAACTATGAAATGCAGAAATCAAAGACTGGAATACGGTAGTATTGCTCCAGAAACAGGGAAAGTTGACAACGTGGAATTCAAAGCTGTCACGTCCCTGGTATGGTGATCTACCTTCAGTCATTAGCAATCTACAGCCTGTTTTTATATTGTATTGTCATTTCTAGTTCCAATATTTTAGATTTAATTGCTAGTTTTAAATTGATATCTGTGATACACTTGTAGTTTTACTGTTCTTCGTCAACAGGTTTTTAATTTCTAACTTTATTCATCTTTAATATAATTATAAAATGTTCTCGTCACGATATGGCTGAAATATTGCCGACGTGACGATAAATATTAACTCACTCACTCACTCAAAGCTGTCACCTTGCCTTTTTCCATGGATAGATCTATTCTTCCATATACTGAGAAATGCTGTGATCAAAGACTGGAAGGTTCTTTGGAAGCATGACAGCCCATTCTCGATTGTCCCTCAAAACTATGAAATGCAGAAATCAAAGACTGGAATAAGGTAGTATTGCTCCAGAAACGGGGAAAGTTGACAACATGGAATTCAAAGCTGTCACCTTGCCTTTTACCATGGATAGATCTATTCTTCCATATACTGGGAAATGCTGTGATCAAAGACTGGAAGGCCGGCGCCGTGACGTTGCTCCACAAAAAGAGAAAGTAGACTTCAGGGAATTCGAAGCTGAAATCTTGCCTCTTGGGTAAATTTGTCACTTCATATACATAGATCTGAAACAGATCGGTTGGTTTCTCAGGTAGGTAAAACTGTGGACGCAAATTAAAAATTACGGTTCATGTGTATTAAGGAACAGACCAGCATGGAGGGGAAGGTGGTCAGTGGCAGTGGTATTGCCCTACGTCTTGTCTTGTCCACAGATTGCACACAGATGTAATCCAGGCGGAAGTCCATCATTTCAGGTACTGTTCAGATACAGGTAAGTACACTTCATATTGCATTTGCCATTACAGAAACTGCCTTGGTGAAAATATAAAACTTCACCCCTCAGACCATACATTGAAACAAGAGAGTACGACTCACCAGACTGACTGATTGACTGACTGAGTTTGGTTTTACGCCGCTTTTAGCAATATTCCAGAAACATCACGGTCGGGGACGCCAGAAATGGGCGTCACACATTGTACCCATGTGGGGATTCGAACCCGGACGAGCCAACGCTTTAACCATTAGGCTACCCCACCGCCCCACGACTCACGAGAACAAGTTAGACTTTGCTCAACGGTGATATTACAATGGAGAAAAAATAACGTAAAAATGGCCTAATTTCAAGCCAGAGTGAATTTTACTTCACGTATTCCCACCGAAATCAATTATACAGTTCCCAGACATTCCAAATCTAGAAGTAGCTGTGTTATGCTGATGGTACAAGCAATATTGACAAAATCGAGCCATCATACTGTTAATGTTGTGGTCGTGTTTCCGTCGTAATTCAAGGAAAGAAAACGATCCTGGGTAATGATCGACACATGAAATATGTCTTGATTTGCATGCATGGGCTATGTTGGGCTTCCCTAGAGTTCATGAGCAATATGAATTGTCTGTTGACACTTGGAATATCTTGTCATCGATCCTGTTTTACTCTGGCTGCAATTCGTTACCATAAAAATAGCACCACAGTAATGAAGTTCACCTTGGTATGTGGTGATGTAGAGATCACAAATGTCAAGATTTAACATAGGACGAAATATATGCATTAGTATCATCCTAAACTAAAGGTCACATTTTGCACAAAGGTGGCTGAGCAATGGCTGCAAATATATAGTTTTTCTTTCAATATCGTTGCTGTGTCGGTAATATTGAAAAGAGGATTGGAATCACTTGAAAGGATTCATCTTTGATTGGAAGCATGTGAAGTTTTTAGCCAGTGGTTTGCCGGTAAATACAGTTTGTAAAAAGTGTTTACAAACCCAATATTCCCTTTAATTGGTTTAATTAGGGTCACGATTTAAAATGTCCCCCACATCTTGGAACATATGCTGAGTTCCATTACTGAACACATTGTCGCAATTTGATTTCAATTTCATTTTGAGCGAAACGATTTCAATATGAAAATGGATATTTCAATACGAGTGAGTGAGTTTAGTTTTACGCCACACTCAGCAATATCCCAGCTATATGGCGGCGGTCTGTAAATAATCGAGTCTGGACCAGACAATCCAGTGATCAACAGCATGAGCATCGATCTACGCAATTGGGAACCGATGACATGTGTCTATTTCAATATGGCTGCCGTGGCGAGGAAATATCACTGGAGCAATGAAAAAATATCGAACGCCCGACACAACATTACTCAGTCATTTGTATCACAATACAAAATGCGCCAAAAAAACATTTAATTAATTACACGAAATCTCGACTACAAGCAGATTCCTTCAGCAATTCTGACTATTTCATGAGCATTTGTAATGAATCACTATCACTTATCATAAACGGAATGTCATTTAGTATATCTACAGTTAGAAAGAGTATTAACAATGAAGCTCTTAAACTCTCTGAAAATGCATATTTGGTAAAAGTCATTTATGAAATGTCCCGACTTTGGTACGTCTTCTGGTGTACTCATTATTTCATGTTAGTTATGGCAGCAGCTCTCAAGTCTCTGGATTTGTTGACATTTGAAACTGTTGGAATCCAAGCCCAGACTATAGTCAGATTTGTGAAACTTTTGTTAAACGATAAAAGCAACGAAAAAGAATAAACCAGGTTTTGGTATGGAATTCAAAGAAGCATATAGATATTAAATTAAGCAAACAGGTGTCTAAACCGAATTTAATCAACTGTCATATCAGTAAAAATCAAAACCTGACGGTTAATGTGTGTGCAAAAGAAGCTATCTTTAAAGAAACTTTAAATAAGGCGTTTTGTCATTCGCCATTCGTCAAAACAACTTAGGATTATCCCAAATTAAAGTGAGAAAGAAACAATTTGATACCTCCTGATATTAACTCCTATATTTTGTTGTCAACCTCAAACGAACGCAAAATAGATTATTCTGAATCAGAAGAAGAATGTGCAACTAAACCTGCATTGTAAATGTTTATACGATAATTAACGACTAAAGAAATTGTATAAGTTGTGAAGAAACTTAAAATAAATGTGGATTGGACTTTGTCGTAAATGATTACTTAATAGAATACACATGAGTATTTTTCATGCTAATTACAAAACCACTTGCGATCATAGGAATAGGTGGTAAGAAATGTTGCAACAACAAGACTGACTGACTGAGTTTAGTTTTACGCCGCTTTTAGCAATATTCCAGCAATATCACGGCGGGTGCAACAACAAGACGATGACAGGAATTGCTTTAGATAACACTGGAAATATTGTTCAATCTGCTGTGTTTCACAAGACTCTAGACAGCATCGTCAAAGTAGTAGGCGATTCTAGCGAGTGAGTACGTGAGTTTAGTTTTACACCGCGGGGGACATCAGAAATGAGCTTGACACATTGTATTCATGAAGGGATTCGAAACCGGGTTTTCGGCGTGACGAGCGAACGTTTTAACCACTAGGCTATCCCACCGCCCGAGTAGGTGATTTTAAGTAAAGTATGTCCCCAACATCCTATCCTTTTCGTTCAGTGCGACTTGATAGGACGGGTTGTCAGACTAGGTTTCGTTGTTGATTGCGTGGACCGTTATTCATAACATCAATCACTGGTTATTCTGACCGTAATTCTGGTATTATCCAGGCTGAAAATTTGATAAAAGTAAGCAAAATATTTTAGTCATCACGAATTATACTAACGCGTGTTCGTTCCAATGTTAAATAGCCCTGGTTCATGAATAGATAGAGTGAGTGAGTGAGTGAGTTTGGTTTTACGCCACTTTTAGCAATATTCCAGCAACATCACAGCAAGAGACAACAGAAATGGGCTTCACACAATGTACCCGGGTACTCAGCGTGACAAGTGAACTCTTTAACACCAGGCTACCAAACCGCCTCTCATTACGTGGACATTTGAGTATTTTCCTTTTCTTGGCACTAATCATAAAATGCATCGACTGTTAAAATCAGATATATGTAAGACGTTTAAAAAGAAATGAGTTCTAGAACCACAAAGAAGCCTCAAGTCCTGCTAATATTGTATTAATTGGCTTTTTATGCTTGTTTATCCTTTGCTTTCGGATAAACTCGTTTTACATCTTGGGACTCGTGTTTAATATGCTGGAGGAGACGTGGTGCGCCTGTTAACATATTAACAGTGGCAGGCTGAGATCAAACGCGTTGACTCGTGTACATTAAGTTCTTTTATATTCAACTTTTTATGAAAATACTTTTATCACATTCCCATAAAGGAACCAGCCTGTGTACTTAGACGTCGCCTTCCTTTGAAAGAATAGAAAAAGAGTTGAAATCCAAATTCCAATCCCATCTTCGTTGGTACAGCAGCTATCACATGCATGTCGATACATTTCTCAAGACTGATGTTTTTTCTGTTAATCACGAAGAAGTCTCTGCCAGATCACAAAAATCAAAAGGCAGGTTTTAATTGATTATGTTTGTTGTTACGTCAAGGACTATTTAAGTTCGTAAATAGGACACTGTGAAGATCCGGGTTGGAATTGATCGTCAGTTATCCATGCTTGTCGTAGGAGGCGACTAACAGGATCGGGTGGTCAGGCTCGCTGACATGCATGACACATGCCACTGTATCAAAATTGCGTAGATCGATGCTAATGCTGTTGATCACTGGATTGTCTGATCCAGAATCGATTATTTACAGACCACCGCCGGAATATTGCTGAGTGTGGCGTAAAACTAAACTCACTCACTCATTCGTAAACAGAAATCGAGCGCAGTCACGTCCGTCCAGTTTGAGTACACCTTACTTCATGATGACTTCTGAATGATAACTAGCATTCCGATTATTGTATCGAGATAAATATAGCATCATATAGACAATAGCATGCGTCATAGATGTATTCTAATTATGTGTCTTGGCCTATTCAAACATATGGCTTCCATTTATGTCAATGTGTTATAGCTGTGTTCTCTGATGCTCTGTGTGAAGCCCATTTGTGTCCCCCGCCGTGATGTTGCTGGAATATTGCTAAAAGCGGCGTAAAACCAAACTCAGTCAGTCTGATGCTCTGACATTAACAAAGCGATGGCATATATTTGACAATTGGATTGGGCCAAATAGCCTCATCAAAATAACCCTCGAAACCACACTGCAAAAGTAAGGCCCCAAGCACTATGGTCCTCGTTTCAAATACATTACAATCGGATAAACATTACCTTGTTTGTTTCATTTCTAGCCACCAGCAGGGTGTATGCTTTTCTTTTTCTTTCAGTTGCTTATAGTATTTTGGTATCTTATCTCATATAACTTTAGCCATGAAAAAAGGTCAGAAATAAACAAGATGATGCATCATGGCGTTTCATGCGACACTGCGGCTATTGATAGAGACACGGATAACTTTCCAGTCGTGACAACACGATGTAAGATTTGAAAGTTTTTACTGTTTACGGCGATCAGTGATAGAAATGGAACTACAAAAAACACATTATCTCAAGCAAATAAGTCAGAAATACACCAGATGATTCGTCATCGCGTGGTATGCGACACTGCGGCTATTGATAGAGACACGGATAATTATCCAGTCGTGACAACAAGATTTAAGACAAAAAACTGTAGGAACATTTTATTGTTAATGTTTTTATTTTGATGAGGCGTACATAATACCGGATGGTTGACACCAGCGTGTAAGACATCAGTATTAGATATCACTAAGGTAGTGCGATTCCAGCAAATTGATGTAGTTTATTGAACAAACATTAAAAGAAATAAACTTCTGTACAGTTTGGGTTTTGTTGGTTTCATATTACTTTTTAAGGCGATCAATGACAGAATAACAACTGTGAAGAAAAAACATTGTGGATGAAAAGAAACGGCTTACATCACGATTTCTTTGATGGGCATTTTAGAAGTTGAGATGATGAAGAATGATGACACTTTTTATAGATATACAACTTCTTTTATTCTTTGAAGGGCGACGTTTCGACATGAATTCTAATGTCACTTGCTTGACAACGGTATTAAACTCTATGTCGAAACGTCGCCCTTCACAGAATAGAAGAAGTTGTATATCTATAAAAATTGTCATCATTCTTACATATCGATGTCTTTTTATTCACGGAGCTTTTATTTTGTACCCTTCATGTCAGTTATTTAAATCTTTTGTGTCTGTGATCTGGTCCTTTAAGAATCTATAATACCCTTTTGGTAAACATTTGAAAAGGCTCAGTAATTATACAATATGTTATTGTTTTTGGTGAGATTCAAACTCATTGCTGGGCATGACGAGTTAACTTTTCAACCTGTGGGCCTTGTCGAAAAACATTCAATCGGTCCAGTTTGTGAAATGTATTGAGGTCACATTAGAACTTTAAATTTACCAAGTGGGGAATTGAGTTTATGGCTCACACTTTGTGTTCAGCAATAGTGAATTAACGATTCGGGGTTTTATCACTCCTCCTGTGTTTAGTAGGTGAGAGCCAATGTCATTATTCTGGTTTGGAACTGGTCCTCAGCAACCTATGCTGTAGTAAGAGACACCAAAGATATTGGGAAGACAGACACGGTTCTCTGAAAGACTGCGTGACATCATACCCGACAGCTTTAGGCACTGCTCATAACATCAAGCACTGGTTCTCTAACGATTTGCCTGAGTGAGCGTGACGTGTCTGGTGATGGTGGCAGTTAGGATTCAACTACGGAACAAACAAACAAGTTATATTAATAATGCATGTAGTTACCCCACATTAGCGTATCGTTCCATACACCACCATCTATGGACAAACGCATATAGCGCTATATCCAGAATAAGATGCTCTGCTTGGGACGCTTTGACAAAAATATTCTTTTGAAAATAAAATTTGGAAGAACACTCTTGGTACTCTGTATTATGTCTGATGAAATTCGCAATTTGACTTCTTATCTGGGTCTTGACCTGTACCTATGTGGCACATAGGTCTTTTTCAGGGGGACAACTGACTTGATTTGTGTGACAGGTGCCCCATATCACATTCACGAACACGGGGTATCATCAATATTTACCCTAAAATCATGTAAAATTCCACTCCAATTTTAGTAGAGATTTATTATGGTTACGGAACGGGTTTTAACCATTTTAATTTTATTGCCTTTGCGATCTCAAGATCCCAGTCAATTTGAAACAAAAAATGGGCGATTGAGTGCATACATCCGCGTTTTAAAATGCCAGTCATCGACTTTGAAAGTTTAAGTGTATCATGGGAATTCTAGACTAATAAATAGGAACCACTCTTCTGTTCGATGGAATGAGATGGGTCAGGAAGACCTTCTGGAGGTAATTGCACTTTATGAACCGTAATGACCTTGTCTCTCTCACAAGGGGCGCATTGAAACACTTGGAATGTGTTCTGAAAAAATCATTTTGTAACACACATTATTTATTTGAATGGCAAAACATGATTTATGTCATATGATCCGTGTCAGTTCAGTGTTAACTCGTGAATAAAAGAGACACATACTGTTTGAACTTGCTTCGCGAATAGAACCTATAATAACCCATAATTACTCAGTAGAAGTCAGTCATAAGGACGTGTTTGTGAATCACTATAAAATAATGACGACACCGTGTGTTTGCTGAAAGGGGACATATCCTCCACCAACAATGGCCCCGGTCACAAACGCATGCAAAGGTTAGTCAATGTTAAGGAATGCATGTTATTTTCACTGTGCGTATATCAGTGTGCTCTCTTTTCCGTTTGCAGTGATTGGACAATTGTAACCGTATGAACAACTATGAACTTTATAGCAAGTGTAAAATATTATGTGAATTATCCATGAACTCACTTTGTTAAATAAAGAATTGGGGGAAATATGGAACAAGTTTAAATAGAGGCTTGTTGATTCAGATTTGGAAATTGCCTCTACATTTCAAATAAAACGTTTTGAAGCTTTACGGAGGCTTCGAATGTTGTAACCATGATCAAAGAGTGAGTGAGTGAGTTAATATTGACGTCACATCGGCAATATTTCAGCCATATCGTGACGAGAACATTTGATATTGAAATGAAATATATGTATATTATAAAAATACCTGCCGACGAAGGACAGTAAAACCCATGATCAAAGAACTTAGTGTAAGCGACGTTTAACACTCTTTGAAAACACAGAAACAGCATGCTCGGTTGTGTTATAAAAGTGAAATGCACTCACAAATGAAAGGTTGGAGCTGCTTGAATATTGCTGCACCGTAAGCGGAAGTTGACTTTTGGAAATCTGGAGTCATCCCTTGACTGCAATGAGGTCATCGATTCCCCACATGGGTACAATGTGTGAAGCCCATTTCTGGTGTCCCCCGCCGTGATATTGCTGGAATATAAGCGGCGTAAAACTCACTCACTCACTGCAATGAGGTCATGTAACTCTGACCCTGAAGTTGTATGTCGCCTTTTGAAAACATCATACGTCAGTTAGTTGCTATAGTGTGAAACCTCGTCAGTGCGGATACCCCTTTTTTCGAAGTACCGCTCAGTGCCGCACTGTGATGACCTCGCGGTTTCAAGAAGTGAGTGAGTGAATATGGTTTTACGCCGCTTTTAGCAATATTCCAGCAACATCACGGCGGGGGACACCAGAAATGGGCTTCACACATTGTGCCCATGTGGGGATTCGAACCCGGGTCTTCGGCGTGAAGAGCCAACGCTTTAACCATTAGGCTACCCCACCGCCCCACTTAGTGACGAACCTCTATAACATTTACTGCTGGATTTAATGGGCGTTCAACATACGAGTAAATTAACTGCCTGTATCTGTCATGTTAGGGTAATATGTGCCAGATATTTGAGACTTTTAACTCACAATGAAAAGATTTTCTAAATATTTACGTTGTGTGGGGAAAAGGATCCCAAACCCACAAGTGTTTATTTGTTCTGCACGTCAGTTTATGTAGATTAAGACACAAGCGTCAATTATAAAACGTTTATTTATTTACTGTATTTTCACACCGATCAGATGTAACAAAATATATTTTACCCTCAAGGTGTGACTATATTATTTTACAAGCCGTTCCGATCTTTTAATGTTTACGAAATGGCTTCAGCTGTGAAGTGGTAGAGCGCCTGTCCGGAGAGCGGGATTAAGAGACGGTTCTGATCGGATTGTACAGTTAAGAGTAAAGCAACTAGTCCTTTTCATTTGAGACCGATGAATTGCTCACCAACACAAACTATTTTAGTCATCACGAGTTATGACAAACGAGTGTTCGTTTAATGTAATAGGCCTGGTTCATTGATAGATAGAGTGAGTGAGTGAGTTTGGTTTTACGACGCTTTTAGCAATATTCTAGCAAAATCACAACAAGAGACAACAGAAATGGGCTTCACACAATGTACCCGGTCTTGTACCAGTGACAATTGAACTCTTTAACACCAGGCTTCCAAACCGCCTCTCATTACATGGACATTTGAGTATTTACCTTTTCTTGGCACTAATCATAAAATGCATCGACTGTTAAAATCAGATATATGTAAGACGTTTAAAAAGAAATGAGTTCTAGAACCACAAAGAAGCTTCAAGTCATGCTAATATTGTATTAATTGGCTTTTTGTGCTTGTTTATCCTTTGCTTTCGGATAAACTCGTTTTACATCTTGGGACTCGTGTTTAATATGCTGGAGGAGACGTGGTGCGCCTGTTAACATATTTACAGTGGCAGGCTGAGATCAAACGCGTTGACTCGTGTACATTAAGTTCTTTTGTATTCAACTTTTTATGAAACTACTTTTATCACATTCCAATAAAGGAACCAGCATATGTACGTTGCCTTCCTTTGAAAGAATATAAAAAGAGATGAAATCCAAATTCCAATCACATCTTCGTTGGTACAGCAGCTATCACATGCATGTGGATACATTCTCAAGACTGATGTTTTTTCTGTTAATCACGAAGAAGTCTCTGCCAGATCACAAAAATCAAAAGGCGCATATCAAATATTGGACAGGTTTTAATTGATTATGTTTGTTCTTACGTCAAGGACTAGTTCGTAAATAGGACACTGTGAAGATCCGGGTTGGAATTGATCGTCAGTTATCCATGCTTGTCGTAAGAGGCGACTAACAGGATCGGGTGAACAGGCTCGCTGACATGCATGACACATGCCATTGTATCAAAATTGCGTAGATCGATGCCAATGCTGTTGATCACTGGATTGTCTGGTCCAGAATCGATTATTTACAGACCACCGCCATATTCCCGGAATATTGCTGAGTGTGGCGTAAAACTAAAATCACTCATTCGTAAACAGAAATCGAACTTCATGATGACTTCTAGGGGCGGTGGGGTAGCCTAGTGGTTAAAGCGTCGGCTCGTCACGCTGACGACCCGGGTTCGAATCCCCACATAGGCACAATGTGTGAAGCTCTTTTCTGGTGTCCCCCGCCGTGATATTGCTGGAATATTGCTAAAAATGGCGTAAAACCCAACTCACTCACTCACTCATGATGACTTCTGAATGATAACTACAGTTCTTTTCATTTGAGACCGATGAATTGCTCACTAACACAAAATCTAATAATTGCAACGAAAACAAATTGTTGTAAAACAGCCAGGCAATCAACAAACGTGTGTAGTGAAATTTCAGTTTCACACGTGCAACTCGCACACCGGGCTGTTCTACCAGCAAGTAGTCCTCCCTCGTAAAATATAGCGAAAACTGACAACAAACTATAAGCTAACGATCGTTTGTTAAACAACTTTTTTATTCGGGTGTCAAAAGTTATGAAACAAAGCATCAGAGTTGGTCTGTCGATTTCATGTGACTGCCAAATTTGGTTTTGTTGCAATCATTAGATTTTGTGTTAGTGAGCAATTAATCGGTCATGAAATTAAACGGACTGTAAAAATAACTACATGTACAGTAAACGAGAACTAGTCACTCTTTTTGTCGAAATGGATGAAAGTAGAATGTCCTTTAAAAATGATGAGCATAAATTTAAACTTACTGTTCTCATCATCGTGCTGAAATCTCGTGAATGTCATGTGGAACTAGATTCTGACAATATGACAAGAAACAGGCAGTTTCTGTAAAACACGAATAGAAGCAGTGAAACGAAAACAGAACCAGCTATCGCCATACTATACCCGTGCTTCAAACAGTTCTGAAGTACCATTGAGGTGTTTGGTAAGATAAATACGTTGTTCACCGGTCCCTCGGGGCCCATGGGTTGATATACCCTCGATGTTTTTTTTATGTTACCCTCGCCCTTCGGGCTCAGGTAACACAAACAAACATCGAGTGTACATCAGCCCATGTGGTGTCGGCCCGGGAAAGCGAAATTTCAATATTTCGTATAACTGAGATGAAGTTTCAGTTGTTTCAAGTTTCAGCACGTACGTGACCCTACTTAAGTATAGTTTCAATAATTCATGTAATGAAGTATGATCATTGTTAAAAGAACCTTATTGTTCCTGGCCGAATTTGTCAAAGTTCCATCAACTTTTTTCAAGTAAAATATTTACTCTTAAACTGTATCCAGGTTCAGTTTAAGATTGTTTGTAAACACTTTAATTGATGTATCATTTAGTCATCTTGTTGTACATTTTGTATGTACTCCTTTGTTATACTCATGTACCACTGATATCTGTATTCCCGCGTGGGCGGGCATCTCATTGTTAACTACCTGAAGGAAGTTGATCTGTATCATAAATTGTAACTATGTAATGCGAATAACGAACTGAGTGCCTTTGAATTAAGTGCTATGACATTTTCTGTTTTTTTAATAACAATGCCATGAATAAATATGTTTTTAAAATAAACCTCATTTGGACTTTGTGCTTAAAATATTTATGAATGCAGACTTGATTTCGTCACTATATGGCTGGAATAATGCCGATGTGACGTAAAGCCAACTCAACCTTTCTGGCACTCCACGACCAAGCATAAAAAGTAGTGTTTATTATCCCCTGCATGATCCTACCAATCATGTTATATGGTTGCGAGGTGTGAGGACATTCAAATATAGACATTTTAGAAAATGTTCACAGGTTATTCATGAAATCTGTCCTGAAACTACTCAAGAGTACACCATCCTACATGCTCTACCTAGAGACTGGACGAATTCATATCTCTGTAAATTCAGTTTGGTTTAAACTTGCTACTAATGTACATCAAACTAAAATGTCCGTTATAATTCACAATGTTTTATCACAAACGCTAGAAAATAATATGTATACTTCACCTTGGCTTCTTAACGTTAAACGTATTTATTTATTTATTTATTTATTAAATTTCTACCATGACTACGGTATCAGACGATTACTCACATGTCTTTGTTTTTCTTGTGTCTTGAGAGTCCTGGAACGCTAAATTCAGTGTTCACTGCAGCTTGACAGTTCCCGCGAAAGCGACACCTAAATTGAGGAGGTTTGGTCCAGATTTCGCTTTCCCGGGCCATAACCGCCCATGTCCCCTTCGAGACCAGTGAACAACCTATAGTGTCTAGCAGTGACATCCAGGTGTTGGTTGGCATCATGACATCACCTGGTAGGAGCCGTGAGATACTCGTTACAATCACTCTCCTACCCAGAGTCCTACCCAGACGATTCGTCACATCTTGCAATGTCCATTCAATATAATTCTTTTACACTTTTATTTTTGACGAGTGTACACATCTAACTAAACGTCTTTAATAGAATGGTTTAGTTTCACTGAGAAAATATCCAAAAACATGTAACACTATTTCGATTTGCGTAGCCATCCTTTGTTTACATAGGTTATACGGCTCCACGTGCTGTCATCGAGCTGATGGAGAGCAAACGATGCAGCCAGTTTGATATCTAAATATGTACTGTCATAGACCTTACTGTCACAGTTGTGGAAGAATATATATGTAACAATGTAAAACATCATGAAGAAAAGCTTTCGTGAGTCCAGTCTCTTCTTATTTTGAATATGCGCGTTTGATTACAAACAAGAGAAAAGTCCGGTCACGTGCTATGCAAATTAGCCTGTGGCAGTGATGTTATGTTAAGTCATCGCTGTGCCGGAGTGTACGTTACAATATGAGTGTCAATTGTTGAATGGTATGCCAGGATTAGTGATGAAGCATACAACTTTATGGATAGCAATTTTTCGTTTATTGCATAGAGTGAAGTTTTTGTTTAGGTTCTCACTAGTGCTGGTATCCGCATACAACATGCGATACCATACATCACGATACTTAAATAATAGTCTCGACGATATATTGCCAAAGTATTGTGCACTGAAGCTGCGATACGATACGAATCCCGATATATGGGTGGCGTTACGATGGGTATCACGATACTAAAATCTTTAATTCTAACACCAACTATAAAACACATTAAGATCAAAACAAAACCAATTTTCCGCCAGCGTTTTTCAATGTGCATTCGGAAATGAGATAATTAAGTTTATACACGGACTGTGAATGTTAATAAAATTCGAGCGATATGTTTGACAGTTCCTGACGGAAGAATTTCCGAGAAACTTATGAAGGGAAATAAGTATGCATATATTTTAATCATCAAACAAAAGTAAGTCTTTCTTGACAGATATCGCGATTCGGCAATATTCAAAGTAAAACATTGATGTATCGTGGCCCATTTGAAGTATCGTATCGGGATATACAATGTAAATCTTTGTATCGATTCACTGTATCGGTGGCCTATGGATCGATACATCTTGGCGTATCGATGAATCGTCACACCACTAGTTCTTATACCGTCTTTTTTACTTGAATCGGTGTAAGACCAAAACGTGGACCGAGACGCTGCTCTATACAAATATAATATATTATTAAAAATAATATACAAGAAGTTGTTATCCATAAGATCGTATGCTTCATTATTGACTCACCAACTTCAAGAATTCCGATCAAACGATTACGCCAGGATTAGGTTTGAGTTGGCTCACCTCACCTCACCTCAGATGCCAGAAAGATGCTGCCCGCTTATCCCGTTAACGTCCATGTCTAGACCGTAACTGCACCATGACTAGTGTTCTTCCACCAAGTACTCGTCCTTTGTAGTGCTCAAGGGCTGCCGCCTGAAGTGTTTAATGTGATAAATGTGAAACCAGTAATTACATAAAGCCCACTCAGTCAGTCCCAGTAGTTGCTCCACTTTGTCATTCTGTCTGAAGGAGCCAAGTAGCCAAATATACAATGATCAAACATTGTATCATACAGAACCGGTCCATGTTGCATGTGTCAACAGTAGGTGTACGGGTATTTACGGGTAGAAAGAGCTCACACAACACCAGACAAAATGGTTGCACGCGAAAATTTTAACACGTAACGATTTTATGATGAAGAGTTCTGTCTGTGAAATATTTGTGTTTGGCAACTTAACTCTCCAAAAGACAATAAAAGAAAGCATGGTTGTCCATGTTTGATAATTGCTTAATATAAAACATAAAAGAAATGGTTATTCGATAGTGATGTATTTGATAGGGTTATTATGGTTGTGTTTGAGACCCTATGTTTGCATCGACGGCTTCTGGGGCGGTGCGGTAGCCCAGTGGTTAAAGCGTTCGATCGTCACGCCGAAGACCCGGGTTCGATTCCCTTCATGGGTACAATGTGTGAAGCTTATTTCTGGTGTCCCCGCCGTGGAATTGCTGGAATATTGCTTAATGTAAACGTACTCACTCACTCTGTTTTCATCCTAGTAATGTTTGTAATTTTCAGGTCAAATCGATTCTTCAAGATGTTCCAAGATGTCTGCTAGCTGAAGTGTGAACAATGTCAGTTGTGGCGACAAAAGCAATGAAACGCAAATGAATTCACTTAAGGGTATGACGTCATGGTATCCGACAGCGTCTGGCCAATCAGAGTACACGTTTACTCGCGCTATAATGACGATTATGACTATCTGTTTATGATCTCATCACCCATCGACGTTTGCCGATGTTGGCCTTACACTTCCCACTCCGAGTGAGTGTCGGGAACTATATCTACGTTTTTTGCCCGAGGCAAAAGGATACAACTGCTAAAATAGTTCGAGAGTTTGGTCCTTTGACAAGTGCGCACTATTTGCTGCAGTTTTTCTTGGGCAACTTCCACAATGATGTCGAGCTTCACATCCGACGGGTGCTACACATGTATTTCACAAAAGTTAACATTGATTTGCCCAGGCGTTTTTAAAATGTTTTCATCACTTTTCTGTACCCCGAAGGCAGTTGCCGTTTTTTTCAGAAAAAAACAACCCTAGAACATGTATTGGCGTATCATAAGCCTTTGGTGGCTTACCATCAACTTTCTTAATGCAAAGCTCTGTGCGGCACTGTGATGACGTCGCGGTAATAAAAAAAACGTGTTTCTGCACACAATCTGACCAAATTGTGTATCAATAATTGTCAAGTGCAAAAAACAAATTCGCGGCCTTATGGCAAGTCGTTTTCATATTTATTAAAGATATCTTCAATTGTTTTAAAGATATATGTATGTTAATTTCTGATATCAAGAATGTTGTTAAGATATTGGTAAATAATGGGAGATATCTTCAATTAATTTCTGATATCAAAAATACATTGCTACTGATATCGTAAAATATATTACTGACGTGTTTAAGATAGCAGTAAAGCAATTACAGGTATAGTGTACATAAGCGTATTAGAAATTAATTCTACAATTCAGTTGAAAATATCTTGGAATAAGTTACACATATCCACAAACGCGCTACAAATATGTTCAACGCAATTAGAGATATCTTGAATTCTATCCGTTACTGATATCTAATATAAAATTAAAGGTCTCATTAATAACACAGTTATTGGTATCCATAATACAAGCAACAGGAAAGAACGGCAAAAATAACTCTATTTTATATATCTTTCATTCTTTTCAAGATATCAGTAATTTCTCAATACATTGATTCTATTTTAGATAATTTTGATATATTTCAAGATATCTCCTGTTCAAGTTAAGATAATTTTTATCTTCAATTAATAAAAGATATATGTATTTAAGTGCAAGATATCAGGGACTGAATTACTGATATTATTAGCATGAATTTGTCTTTAAATCATATTCAGATATCGTCAATAAAATTCAAAATATCATCGATTCTTTATTATTAAGATATCATTAATATGCTTCATCATGTCCTTGGTTCATTTTGCGATATCATGAGTTTGATTACATAATATCTCTATTTGAGATATATTTCATTCATTTCAAGATATCTTCAATTAAAGATATTTTCATTCACGATATCTTTAAAACAATTTAAGATATCAGTATTACTTGATAAATGTGAAAATGGCTTCTAAGTTTCTACACAAATGGTAATAGCGAAGCCTCCGAATAGTGAATGAGTTTTGCTTTACGCCGCACTCAGCAATATGCCAGGTATATGGTGGCGGTCTGTAAATAATCGAGTCTGGACCAGACAATCCACTGATCGACATCATGAGCATCGATCTGCGCAATTGGGAACCGATGACATGTGCTAACCAAGTCAAAACGAGCCTGACCACCCGATCCAGTTAGTTGCCTCTTACGACAAGCATTGGTTACTGAAGATCGATATTCTAACCCGGACCTTCACGGGTCCCTCCGAACAGGAAAGGTTAAGAGCGCATTGTAGGATAGCTTAATGTCAAATATGTCATATCATTGTGGAGGTGGATGGGTATACTAATGGTTAAAGCGTCCGCTCGTCGCACTGAAGACCCGGATTCAATTCCCCACAATACAATGTGGGTACAATGTGCAAAATCCATTTCGGATGTCCTCTGACGTGATGTTGCTGGAGTATTGGTGAAAGCGGTCTAATTGTCCGATAGAAACTCACAATAAAATTGTCGGTGTTTTTGACGTAAAAACAAAACTCGGGGAAGTGTTCATCGCCACTTTATACACGGTTTGATTCAATGAATATTATAAAATTGTAATTAGAGTTTGGATCATACATCTTGATTAAATGCATTGACATTGCTCAGCAATGGACATGATGCTTTAATTCCTAAATGATTAACAAGACAACACCACGACAACTGGGCTCCCTGGTACCCAGTGGCAAGCAACCAGTCAGATTGCACGACTCTTGAACAATAAGGATAATTACGACAACCAGTGTACGACCACACCCCACGCCTACTTTCACCCCAGTAACACTTTCTTCTCATCGCGAGTGATCGGAACTGTAGTCATTACATAGCATTGTGTTTAAATACGATGACCTCCGAATAACGGTTAAGTGAAAGTCAGAGATGACACGAGAATATCGCGAAAATCAACCTGCTGTACCCACCTATCATACAGACTGCACATATGTATAACGACCGCGACCCGTGAAGATCCCGGTTATAATTGATCTTCAGTAACCCATGCTTGTCGTAAGAGACGACTAACGGGATCGGTGGTCAGCCTCGCTGACTGGGTTGACAAATGTCATTGGTTCCTAATTGTGTAGATCGATGCTCATGCTGTTGATCACAGGATTGTCTGGTCCTGTTTACAGACCGCCGCCATATAGATGGAATATTGCTGAGTGTGGCGTAAAACTAAACTCACTCACTCACTATAACGACCGCGCTTACACTGAACAGATATTTTTATTTTTCGGGGTTCGTTTTAGGACTTTTGTGGTCCCCCCACCAATGCGTATAACGAACTACTGATATAACGAACTAAAGCCAGTGGTGCCATTCAGTTCGTTATAACCGTAGTTTACTGTCACTGTTTGTTTTGGAATGATGTATCGAACAATATCACTGCTAAATTATTTTTTCAGCCAATTGATTGCAGCACACCCTCCACGAAGCGGACATTTCCGACTTCCTGCGCAGACCTTCGTTCCTCAGGGGTTGAGCAGTATCTACATTTTAGTGGCTCTCCACATTCAATTGTATTCAAATAAACGTCAACTTTCAATATACTCAACCAATGTAATATATTTGTTGTCTTAAAAATGTAATGGGACGAACAACATTCGCCTAATTAATATATTCTGGTATCAGACTCTGGCATTGTTCTGTCAAAAAACCTGGTATTGCAATGTCATGTATGTATTTATAAGGAGCCAAAAGCCTAAATTATTGTCAACTATTTTACAGGCACCAGTTCCAGAGATAATGTTTTGGACGTGATGATCTGAGCTCAATAGTCAAATCCTGCATACAACGTGTTGTAATAAAGATAGTAACAACATCGTGATTATGCACGGTGGAATTGGCCATCTGAAACACGTTTGTCGGAAGAGGTGACTACCGGGATCGGAGAACCTGGCTTACTGACTTGGTTGATGGATGTCATTGTATCCTAATTACGTACACATGTCATGAGATTGTCTGGTCCAGACATGACTATTAAGCACACATGTGTTCAAGTGCGGCGTCATCTGACAAACGATCGTAACAACCTTCTTTTGTTGTTGTTTTTACCGGCATGCAGCCAGTATCTCGCGAGATTCTCACACATTCTCGGCTAAATATATTCATGAAGTGAAGTCGAGGCTTGGACCCAGTGTATCTTCTATACAACACTTACATTAGACGGATCAGAGAAATGCATCTATGCAGTTTTGAGTACATTAGAACTATTTGCCCGTTTTTCAGGTTTGAAAGTCAACGTAGATAAAACTAAACTAATATGGATAGGCTCCAAAAAGAGACCCCGATATAAGATGTGTAAAGAATGGAATTGTGACTGGTCACAAACAGACTTCACGCTCTTGGGAATACATTTCGATATTGATTTTGATAATATGGTTGAAATAAACTACAACGTGATAGCTCAGATTGAAAGGCAAATGAACATTTGGTCAGCTCGTACCTTAACCCCGTACGGAAGAAATACTGTGCTTAAATCATATCTACTACTTAAGCTTAACCACCTATTTTCAGCTCTACCAAATCCCCAAAATGTGTCATTGAAAGACTTAAAAAAAAGTGTTTTAATTTCATATGGAAAAACAAACCTGATAAGATTAAAAGAGATGTAATGATGTTAAACCCAGAGCACGGGGGGATAAAAACTCCAAATATTAGAAAAATTATATCATCACAAAAACTAAAATGGATAAAGAGAATAAGTGGTCATGACCTCTAATGGACGCTTCTCTTTACCAGTCAATTTAAAATCAGGACACCATTTTTTCTGACGGATAGTTAATATATACAAAATGAAATAATTCCTTCTTCAACTAACTCCTTTTGGAAAGACATACTTTTAGAATGGCCGAACTTTATATCCATGTAGAAAAGAGAAATTGTAAATGAAGAAAAAAATACAATGCCAATCCTTATGGAATAACGACAATATCAGAATTGATAGTCATCCCTTTCTGTATCGTGAGTGGTACAAAAAAGGTGTCGTTTTTGTGAATGATTTAATACAGACTGTTCACATATAAAGAATTTTCCAATACGTTTTCAATAAAGACCAATTTCTTAACGTATGAATCGGTGAGAAAGGCAATTATAACATATGCTCGAACACTGAATATAAAGCAATTTAAAAAGAAATTAAGCGAACGAATTTATCGTCTAAAAAATTGACACCATAATTTGGAGTAAAAAAGTAGACGCCTCCCTCTTGAACTCAGAATTTGTTCGGTTGCGAAGTTTTTCAAAATGGGAAAGAGTTCTAAGGAGTGAATTTACTGAAAACGACTGGAATTTTTTAAACATTATTGCAAATAAATGTTCGCGAAGCATAGACTTGAAATGGTTGCAATATAGAATTATCCACAATATCCTCCCAACAAGACAACTACTTTATAAAATTGGATACACATCCTCACCAATATGTCCATTTTGTGAACAAGAACGAAAAACTATCAGTCATATGTTATGGGAATGTGAATTTGTTTTTATATTATGGAAAAAATGGAATCATGGTTGAACTCAGTACAGTTACAACTGGAACTCACAAATAGAATCGTTATATTGGGAATGAAAGGAAAAAAACAATAATCCGATTAATGAAATCATTTCAGTTGTCAAACATTATATCTACAGATGCAGCATAAATGGTTTCAAACCAAAGTTAGAATATTTAAAAAATGAAATTGTCCGTCACTATGATATGTCAAGATATGTTTACTTATCAGCGGGAACTGAGCAATTATTTTTTCAATATTGGTCAACATTACATTTATTACTTGGAAAATAATCCAGCCAATTATACTTTTTCAGCCAACTGTACATTTTCATACATGTATACATACACCATTGTATTATTATGAAACTTATCTATACATGTTTGCCTGTACATGAAATATGAAAAAAAATGTTCCTGAGTTTGAAATGTCGCACGTTCTTTGTCGTAGATCATGTAAGATAACGTTAAAACAACACAAGTGTTCAACACACTTACGTCAAGTCATGCCACAAGACATATCAGATACATTGACACATGTCACTATAAATAAACATCTCAGATAACTTTGTATTGCGATGTCGACATATTCCATTGTCATCTGTCAACTTAATCTCGTTATTTCTCGTATAACAGTGTCGTGAGTATGTCAAACAGTGCTTCATGGTTCCCCGAAATCTCTTTCCGAGATTCACAAGATCGCTGCTGGCAGTTCCAGCTGTCCTCTCCCCTAGTTTTAGTCTACTCTGAGAGTAGTTCCACCTGATTACGGAAGCGTATAGACGTACATGCTCACGACGTCAAACTGGTAGAATCTAAATATAAAGTTACCATGACGATATTCTGAAAACGTAAACCGATACATTGTGAAAAGTGTTTAGTCTCCATTATGGGTTATGTGATTAATGATTGTTGCAACATCCATAGAAAAGAGAAATTTAAGACAAACTGGTATAATCTAAAGATAAAGTTACAAAGACGATGATAAGAAAATTAAGATAAATACATTTTGAAAGGATGTCACGCAACATATACATTTCCCATTAATCCGAGTTTGCACAACAACTGCGGAAGGGTTTATATGAGTGATGATTGTTGCATTTCCCATTAATCCGAGTTACAAAGATAAGGATACATTTCCCATTAATCCGAAAAGACGATGATAAGAAAAATTAAGATAAATACATTTTGAAAGGATGTCACGCAACATATACATTTCCCATTAATCCGAGTTTGCACAACAACTGCGGAAGGGTTTATATGAGTGATGATTGTTTCAAGATAGAAAACAGAAAAGTGAAGACCATGTTTACCCTGGATGAAGAGAATAGTCATAAATCATGTCATAGCGTAAGGCTGAGTTACATTGGAGATACCAGCGGTGTAGAAATACAAGTGTACAAATATACATTTAATAGAGGAGAATCACGTTTAGTTGTACTAGTGAAGATACAAGTGTGAATACAAATAAAGATGCCAGTGGCTGTGAGTGTAGAGGCACAAAAGTTCAAATACAAATCTAACGGGCAAGCTGTACAATTGTATATATACGTGTAAATACAAGTCTTAACAAAACTTTACAAATACAGGTGTGAATACAAAGATACAGATACAAGTGTGAATACAAATATGTAGACACAAGTGTGAATACTAATACACAGATACACGTGTGAATACAAATATGTAGATATAAGTGCGAATACAAATATACAGATACAAATGTAAATACAAATATGTAGATATAAGTGTGAATACAAATATACAGATACAAATGTAAAAACAAATATGTAGATACAAGTGTGAATACAGATATACAGATACAAATGTGAATACAAATATGTAGATATAAGTGTGAATACAAATATACAGATACAAATGTGAATACAAATATGTAGATATAAGTGCGAATACAAATATACAGATACAAATCTGAATACAAACATGTAGATATAAGTGTGAATACAAATATACAGATACAAATGTGAATACAAATATGTAGATATAAGTGTGAATACAAGTGTGAACAGAAATATGCAGACGCAGACAAGTGAAAAGTGATAAACGTTTATACATTGAGTGTTACAAGTGTGAAATTCATGTT
Organism: Haliotis rubra; assembly: GCF_003918875.1. Lineage (NCBI taxonomy): Eukaryota > Metazoa > Mollusca > Gastropoda > Lepetellida > Haliotidae > Haliotis > Haliotis rubra. Next base: position 44,795 of record NW_025765439.1, read on the forward strand.
GCTGAAATTCAATACATGAGAGTGTACTATGTACATATGTGTAGATACAACTTTACGGAAGACGGTGCGGATATAAATTGTCTTGCTCGTAATAAACATTAGAGATACGTGTACAAGTATAAGGCACAAATGTAGGTACAATCTTTGTGTATGGATAGATATACAACTGTCGTCATACACGTGTGAGGATACAAATGAGATACAAGCCTAAAAATCCATGTCTGCCATAACCTTAAAGAATAGTCTTCTCCATTAAATTCCATTTTAAAAGTTAAGTACAACAAGCATTTAAACTGTACGACGGGATTCTAGCTTAGGAATGGCACTGAACAAGAATAAAGCACGGGAAGGCGAGTATGTGTTGTGTTAATATGAATAATCGCGGGTGCTGAAATATAACTGTTGTATACATATATGTGCATGTTATGTCTGATAGGGAAACTATCATCATCATTCAAATCATTCCCCATGGTTTATAGGGATGCAGACATGGAATGAATAGTGCCTGCGTCGGTGATTTCAGCAATTAAATAAAAGACAGGGCCCGATTGGGCCGGAACACGATGCAATAAACATGGTGTTGAAAGTCCGAGACATTATCCATTGCAGCCAGGACCCAATTAACAGCGTTAGCTCCATGTTCATGTATGTGTGTAGAAGTTTGTAATTGTATTAGAGTCCGGTCAGACTGAAAGGTTTTGTCTGCCTCTCTGATCCCGCACTGAACATGAGGCGAATATTTTGGTATATCACATGTGGTAGAATTACATATCACTACCTTACATTTAAACTTTATACATTCCTTTATTCCTAACCTGTTCGGCGCTAAATCCACGGGACCAGGTGTTTTTACTTGATCTATCCAGAATCTGATAAATTGTGTTGCTGTCTGGCGACTGTGATACTTCAGATTATAAAAGGCCTGTGTACACACACAGAGAGAGAGAGAGAGAGAGAGAGAGAGAGAGAGAGAGAGAGAGAGAGAGAGAGAGAGAGAGAGAGAGAGAGAGAGAGAGAGAGAGAGAGAGAGAGAGAGAGAGACACACACAGACACAGACACAGACACAGACACACACAGACACAGAGAGAGAGAGAGAGAGAGAGCAGTCAATGTCTTGAGAAAAAATAAACAAAGGTTTGAGGTTGAGAATAATCATTTCTATCTGTGAAGAATTTCCGTTGGCCCGCCAGGCCTGGCCAGGGCAGACAGTCTCAGACAGTAGTGGCGTTTGTTTGTTGTTTCACGTCTCATTCAGTAATATTTTCAGCTATATAACGGTACTGCTTGTCAAGTTCTCGGGACTAGTTATAAACTGATAATATTAAACTCTCTTAAAACTGTAGCAATGGGTATTTTTGTTGATTTGTTTCCACATTAACTCACTCACTCACTCCTCCGCTTCAGCAGATAGCGTTGTGTTCAGTTGGATCAGTGGGAAGGCAGCTCGAATCTCATAGTTCAGCTATCGTAGGAATGAGATATTTATCCAACTGACGCACCGTGGTATAACTAAAATATGCTCCAAACGGCGCTAAATATAATTCATTCACTCCAACTCACAAGTCTTCTACTCACCAACTCACTCTCAACTACCACACATTCACTCACACGCTTTCACTTCTCACTCACTCACTCAGAAGGAAATATTAACCAATCAGGACACATGTATCTAAACAATCGGTAGAGCCAGTGTTATCATCCACAGTATCCACACTCAGTAATCACAACCAGCAACAGTTGTGAGTGAGTGAGTTAATACTTAACGTCACATCGGCAATATTTCAGCCATATCGTGACGAGAACATTTGATATTGAAATGAAACACATGTACATTATAAAAACCTGTCGACGAAGGACAGTAAAACAACTAGATTATCACAACTAGAATTAAAACTAGCGTGGAAAGTTTAAAACTAATAGCACTATTGGGACAATACAAGGTAAAAACAGGCTATAGATTGCCAACAACTGAAGGTAGATCACCATACTAGGGACCATGGGGACTTACAGTACATTTGCTTCCTGCATGGACCCTAGCTGGATTTATACCATCCCCTCAGCTATTAGCAATGTTAGATAATCTAGCCATAAATTAAACGAACATATATTCTACGATTAAAATAGTAGAAGGTTTAGATTTACTTTGAATGTTTTGGGACTTACGTACCCTCTCAGGAGGATAATAATTTTACGCTACTTCAACCCCCTTTGAGGGCAAGCAACAGTTGTGAGTTGAGGTGCCTTGTACTCCCGCGTTCATATTTTATCTATAAAGTCTTCTCATTTTCACCTTTTTCTCGTCAAGGTATTGCAGTAAACAGCCCATGATTATACTCGCGTCTGTCTTTTCATTCATCTTAGCCCGATTCTAAAGACTCCGGTGGCATGGTGCCATGTGTGTGTATGGTGCTGTCTTGTAATGATCCTTCCTATGTAATGTGAGATCGATGTTAATGACATCCAAAGTGTGATTGAGGCCTCACTTCGCAACAGTCCGACACTTCCACAGTGGATGTCAACTTCACGGCGCCTGTTGGTTGAGACATCGGGTCAAAAACTACCAGCAAACGATATTTGAGGCTCGTTTTCTTTTATTAAAGGCGTTATATATGGTAATATACACCACGTCGGCATTGTCCAGACACGCCTTGTGTCGGTATCAGACATTTGTTTTACAACCTGTTTTATAACAGATATTGTGTGTGTTGTCAGTTTGAAGTGAGGCAGAGTCTCAAGACCATTGGCGGGGATGAATTACGTTGGATTAAATCAGTGAGTGAGATGGCGGATTCAGGTGTTGAATAAAGCAGGTCGGTACTGCACACGATCAACCAGTGAATTTTGCTTTTGGTCGATCATATATTTTGACTTATATTATAGTTAGTTGCACAAACATCTGCCACTTATCACCACACACACACACACACACACACACACACACACACACACACACACACACACACACACACACACACACACACACACACACACACACACACATATATAATAAAGCATATATATTTCATTATTAAAAAATATACATAAATATATTTTATCATATACTGACTTGTATTATAGTTATTGCACCTTATTCATCTTATCACCACTTTTCACATGTAAATATCATATCACTACATCATATCACGCATACCCTCTCATTAGTAAGCATCTTGAGACCCCAAGATCTCCAAATAGCCTCTTCCAAACAGATTTTAGGGGTCAGTGACTCCACGGCTCACACTGGCCCATGGAGAAATCACTCATGCGTGGTTAGACAATCCAGGTATAGTCAGGGCTAAACATTAGACGAAACAGGTTGTAATCCAACCAAGTCAGTGAACCTGACCACTAGTGTTGGGAATTGGTTAAAGTCTCATAATTGATGATTGGTTCATTACAACCGATCAATCATCGAAAATAATTGGTTAACGCCATTTATGAAATTTGTTAATACGCAAAAAAATACGGAAAAAGACATGTAGTTCTTTGGGGTTTTTTGGGCAAAATTTCACATCTTGAAAGGATGACTAGTATGTTAGGAACATGGATTTCTTAGAGTCTTTAAGATAAATTCAATCATGACTTGGAACGAGCTTGTAGTGCTTATGAAATGTAACAGACAAAACCAACCATGTGAAAATTACTGTTAATGAAAACAAGTGTTCCAGAATTGTTTGTGTTCGATTATGAGAAAACATGATCGATTGCTTGGTCGTTTAGTCACTGCAACCAATCTTCGATTATTTCAGTTTATCGGACCAGCACTACTGACCACCCGATCCCATTATTCACCTCATCCGACAAGCATGGGTTGCTGAAGACCAGTTCTAATCCGTATTTTCACGCACGGGGTAGACTCATTATGAAGGTTGAACATCAGCTAATTCTGCATGTCAAGTTTTTTTTGAGTAGTTGTAAAGTAATAATATCACTATCTCTTTGAAACTGAGACAATATGTATCTTTCTGAATTTGAAGCCGTATCAACGCATTGCCTCCTCCAGCTTCCAGTCAGGTACCCTTGTGGTCAGTTGATTGTGGGGAACGTGGGAAAAGATCAGCTGGTAGTGGATTCGAATCTCATATAGATACCTTGATTCACACTCAGAGTGCCGCATGTCAACCAAGTTACCCGATCCCGTTAGTCGCGTCATGCAACAATTATGGGATGCTGAAGACCAGTTCTAACCCGGATCTTCACGGGTTGTTAAAGAGTGAACGCTGAGTGATGTGTAGATAGAGTGAATAGAGGCGTAAGAGAGATAAAGTGAAGTATATGACTTAGCTTAACATTATGATATGCGTATCACGTAGCCATCAAATTCTGAACATGGGTCGGTAGGGAACAAAACAAACTAAAAAACCCCAACAACTTAATAACGACAAAATTATCCGAATAATGTTCTTGATTATCATTTCGGGCGGGCGATGAGAAACACAAAAAATACCAATGCTGCCCTATATGACTTTGCTATATAACGGTGGCGTATGTCTGTGCTATATAACAGTGGTATATGACTATACTGTGTGACTGTGGTATATAACTGTAGTAAATGCATTTAGTATGTAGTTGTGGAATTTGTACTGTGGCATATGACTTATCGTTACGTGAGGAGCGGATGGAACTCAACCTAATACACGTACTAGAATCTGTACTGTACTGAGAAAGTATAATCCCAAATATAACATGCGTTACATCTGACCACTTCCTAAATAACATTGTGTATTATTGTGCTCCCGTTCTGCCGTGGGAGCCGTGCCAATAAACACTTGTAGGAGGGGTACATTAAGTCCGTGATGGGGAACTACTAAGATTCCCAATTAGAATTATGATATATAAACGTTTATTAAACTTTTGGCACAAGTTAACTTACCAAGAAGGTGTTTTTAAGCTTACGAACTTAATTTACAAGTATTTATCACTTCAAAGATCAATAGATGAAAAAGATAACCCCTGGCTCTCGCACGTTAAAAATATATTAGACAATACTGGACTCTCGTATGTTGTTGAAAATCCCTCAATTTGTACTACCCAGTGGCTGGTCTCAAAAGTTGCACATCAATTTATCCAAAACTGGCACAATGACATTATTTCTAGTCCCAAGAGTACACACTATCAGCACCTAATTTCCCAATTTTGATGTATATCTCCTCCTTCCAAAACGCATTTCTTTACCATTATTGAGATTATAGAACATGTAACCATAGTTTACCTATTGAAGCGGGCCGCTGGTATAATATTCCAAGGGACGAGAGAACGTGTCAACTATGCACTTCTAAAAGCATCGCAGATGAATACCACAATATTTATCATTGCAAAGCATTAGATACTTTGGGGAAACAATATTTACCCTCCCATCTAACCTCTTTTCCAAATGAAACAAAGTTCACGAAAATATTATCTGTAAAAACATCTCGAGACATAGTATATCTAAAAAAATATATTCTACATCTATCATCTCTTGTCAGAAAAAAATGTTAATATGTTGTTTACTTCCATCTTGAATTTGAATTTGTATTTGTATATATGTTTACAATATATGCTCTTGTACCACCAAGGTGGTTTATGAGAATAAAGAATTGAATTGAATTGATCTAGGTTACCAGTCTCGGTGGCCGACTTTGGGTGCTGGAATTTAGGTGTCGGACTCTGAGAATATGGGTTCAAATCCCGGATGGGACCCAACCTACTAAAAGTTCTAAAACTTTGTACTTTTCTGAGAAGGTGTAATCCAAAATATAAAAATTAAACACTCAGTTTAACTATCTATCTGGATAAATTGGCACTCAAATAAATGGAAAAAATCGGAACGCAATACAACGAAATGCTGTAGTGTATTCAGAGGAGCAAACATTGCACAGGGTTAACTCATTTTGTTGTGCTGATAAGAATGGCCACATGCCATTAAGAAGTAGGAAGGTGGTCGTATGACGTTAATGACGTATGAAGGTGGCACAATATTGTTGCATCTCCACGAAATTGTCCTGTACGTAAAATAGATTTAGAAGATGGAGATCACTTGCTGTTGAAATGTCCGCCAACAGTTGGAGTGAGTGAATATGGTTTTACGACGCTTTTAGCGATATTCCAGCAACATCATGGCGGGCCAACAGTTGGAATACAGACAGCTTCAGTGATAGGAAACTGCATCGGATACCATTTTAGTCATTGATGTTTTAAACCTGGAATGTGTTTTGAAAGAACTTTACTGTGGCCTTCTATCTTGTGAGCTCGATCGGAGAACTTCTAAAAAAAACGTTGTACGACGCTCTTTATATCTCCGTATAAAGAGCAGGTTCTACTGTACCTCAACAGTTGTGAAATGTAGACACTAACTTCAAGGCTGAATATGCTGGAATACTGTTCAACATGGCTAGATCTAAATATGAAGCCGATGAGGCGGTCTCGCTGGGCTCTTATATTTCTAGTTCTTGTGCCTAAATCAGTGGAAGGGAATTGGCAATTTGATGGTTATTGAACGATATCAGATCATCGATACACCTCCACACTAGAGAAAAATGCAAGTCAATCCTGTCGTATGATAATTCACAATGTTCCCAAAGGTGCATGTTCTGAAGGGCGGGCATTTGTGGCTGAATACAAATTGTACTGTTGGGTTACTTTCCATTATGTCTGGAAGTCTTCTGTTGTGTTCACTTAAGATACACAGTGGAATGTGCTCTCTTATCTCTCTAAGGAAGAATCATCTGTCGCCCGCTACTGATAAAATGTTTTAATCATTGCTAGAGTTGCTACATTTGGCGGGTCATGGATTGTAGATCCATAGTAGTATTTGATACATACAAGCCATGATCATGTTTATTAGCCCCCGAATGAAATTCTGAAGAAGCTATTAATCTTATGACACTTTTACATGGATGATTGAAAATCCGCAGCTTGGACTGACGTTGAATTGTACTGAGGGCAGCTGTGCACCATCAGATACCACTTGATACAGATAGGTCACACCAATGGAGACGTGGGACAGAATTGATCTTGATCAACCTATGTTTGTCGTATGAGGCATCAGACAGGATTTGGTGGTGAGGGTCGCTGGCTTGGTTGATGCATCTCGTATCCCAGTTGCGTGGATCATTGTTCATTTTGTCTGTCACTAGATTATATGGTCCAGACTGCGGTTATACAGCTGGAACATGGTTGTGTGTGCTGTTAAACAACACAAATGCAATGTACATGCAGCATCACTGGTGTTTGAAGAGATAACAGTCGTAGTCGTAACGCTTAAACCTCTTTGTTGGACACGGGCAAATGGGCAAGAGTTTCATTGTTTGTTTAACGGAATCAGCAATTGTCCAGCTGTATGACTACGGTCTAAAATAATCGAGTCTGGACCAGAAATTCTAGTGACTGACATAATGAGCATCGATCTATGTAATTGGGATACGACGGCATGCATCAACCAAGTCGTATGTTGTATGAACGCTAATGCCAATCATTTTTAAAAAACGGTATTCAGTTTGTTTGCCGTTTAACTTTGCATTCATCATTTCCCAAGCTGTAGTCAGCAATTGACATGATGAGCATCGATCTACGCCATTGGCATACACTGCATCAACCAAGTCAGCCAGGAGGACCACCTAATCCCGTAAGTCGCCTCTTACGACAAACATGGTTCCTGAAGACCAATTCTAAGCCGGATCTTTACGAGTTTTATTCTGAAGTGGGCAGTCCAGGATAATAACCAGTCTCATGAACTGTCTTGGGAGATTTCGGAACCCTACAATTACACAAGATCTACACTACCCGTGGGAAAACAGTCGTTCGCTTTAACATATGAAGTATATGTTTATGACGCTCATTCGTGTTATCTCAATACCGGTAGCTGGGGAATAGTGTAATGTACGATATCTGTCGTTCTTTGTAATGCTACTGTTTCTATTATAGTAACGTGTTACTGATGCTGCTATTGTTTTGTGGTGCTGCAGCATGGAGACTATGGCAAATCAAGGGCTGCTAGTTCTGCCTGTTCTGAACTGACAAATCTTTCATACCATTTTGTGGGGCGGTGGGGTAGCCTAGTGATTAACGCGTTGGCTTGTCACGCCGAAGACCCGGGTTCGATTCCCCACATAGGCACAATGTGTGAAGCCCATTTCTGGTGTCCCCCGCCGTGATATTGCTGGAATATTGCTAAAAGCGGCGTAAAACCATACTCAGTCAGTCAGTCAGTCAGTCATACCATTTTGTAACTGAATGTCCATGTATTAAATCAGCAAGAAATGAAACGCACACACACGCCCACAGACACATACACACACAATCGATGGGTTAGCTCCTCACAAAAATATGCAATGCCAAATCAGTTGTCCATGCAATTACAACAATCTATAGTATATACAACGTAGGCAGTATGGCCTGTCAGCAGGAGAGAGTTGACTGAGAGATATCGACTCCCACTTGCACCAAGTAGTGACACTGCAATTAAAGGCTACTAAACACATTATAGATCAGGTAAGGGCTACAGAGAAATATATTTTGAGAGAATGTGTTTCTAATCACACCCATAGCCATACAAAACTTGTTAAAATCTGTTATATATTCTCTGACGCAGAGGGCTGAGATTATAACATGACATTACGATATGATGTCAACTGATATGTTGATATTCCGGGAAAAAAAGTAAAGTAAAATTGATGAATAATTGTGCTACTCAATACATTGGACACTATATGAACTGATAAGCTGTAAGTTACACGGTGTTCGAAATATCGAGAAGGACTGATACAGTTTATCAGAAAAGGTATCCGTCACTGCTCTGTCTCACGAGTAGGTTAATGTTTGATAATAGTTAGATTACAGGGGTTTGGTATCACGTTGAAATGATTAAATTATAAAAAAGTATATCAATTTGATTGACCTCACATTTAGCTTCCATCCTTTGGACATCATTTCTACAGATCCAGTTGGAGTAGGTTTTGGTTCAGCATGCTTGTCGAGATAATATGCTGAAGCAGATAAGTTTGCTTTTTCTTTGGTAGCGTCACATTGCACTGGGATGGAATGGAACGTTGAGCATTCTCTCTCACAGGTGATAATCAGCGGGGTATCTTTGGGACATAAAAGTGAAAACAAACACGTGTCATGATCAGTACAGTTATTTCTTATACACATGTCAAACAGACCATGAGTAAAACGCTTACGTTAAGCCCGACAGTCTGATCAAATCCAGATATCATCAAAAGCTAAGGGGCGGTGGGGTAGCCTTGTGGTTAAAGCGTTGGTTCGTCACGCCGAGGACCCGGGTTCGAATCCCCACATGGGTACAATGTGTGAAGCCCATTTCTGGTGTCCCCCCGCCGTGATGTTGCTGGAATATTGCTAAAAGCGGCGTAAAACCAAACTCACTCAGTCAGTCAGTCAAAAGCTAATCTGAAAAAACAAATACAACAATATCGAACGGACTTTATCTCCATAACAATACACCCACAATGTCATGGATCTACCTTCAGTTGTTGGTGACCTATAGCCTGGTTTGTACATTGTATTGTCCTGTATTGTAATAAATGTTTTAATGCTTACCTGCTAGGTTTAAATTTCTATCTGTGACAATCTAGTTATTCTACTGTCCTTTGTCGACAAGTTATTTTGTAATTTTATTGCGTTTGTTGTTAATTTATAACGTTTTAAGTCACAATAAGGCTGAAATATTGCCGATGTGACTATAAATCTTAACTCACTCACTCATGTGTGCAAGAGACATTCATTGTAATAAGGTAAACATGATAAACTGACCTATGTTCTTTCAGGTTGTACACCTCTGGCTAGGTCCAAAATTTCATGATGGAAGAAAAACCTACATGACTTTAATATTGATTTCTCGAAATAGGTATGGAAGCAGAAGTCATATATGTGTTAAAGACACACGTGAAAGTCATCCACAGATATCAGTCTTGGTGTTTCATGAGGAAATCTGTACCCGCGGCTTAGGACAACAAATTGAATCACCTTGTCTGTAATATCTCGCACAAGAGAATTTTCCTAATATAGGACTAAACTAAGTCAAATTGCAGATTCCTGATATGGAATAATTCAGTTTTACATTTGAACATTCCTTTGATTTCGATTGATGTTCTAGGGAGATGAAGATGGCAGACATCGGTTCAGACTCACCAGATGCATATCGTTACTTGTGTCGTCTTTATCCTTCCTTATCTGACCATCGTCTGTCCACTATGTCCCTTGGCGCACATGCACTGATGCTTCAGATTCGCAAGGGTCTATCGCAGTTTTCAGATTTATGTTCAGCTTCATGTATCATAGAAATACTGTTTGTTATGCATGCATGATCCTCCTTCAAAACCTCTACAAGTTACGAACCTACAACCTCTTGATAGTCCTTCACACTGCCACGTCAAAGACACAATAATGTGATTTTTCTCTGTCACCCTTAGAAACCCGGCCTATTTGTGAATTTAAAAATATGTATGTTAGTACTGTACCAAGTCCGTTGTCAGTATTGGTCGTAAATTTGTAATGCAAGTTCCCGGGAATCTGATTGATTTCAATCCATTTATGTCTTCGTGAAACCTTATGAAACCCGGATCGAGGCACCGTTATGTTGATGATGAAGGCAATACCCGACAACTTGTCAATGTGACACATTATACTGACTCCCAGCCGACCAGTCCATTAACGCCAACAGGAACCATATTTTAACGTCTTTTGGTATGGCGCGACCTGGGATCGAACCCGCCACCTTCCGCTCTCCGGGTGGGCGCTCTAACCACGACACCATGGGGGCGGTTGAATAATAGAGTGAGTGTAAATAAGCGTGGTACAGGGGGTCGACTCTGTCATGGTGGAGACAACTATATACAACAAAATACTACTGTCATAAAACGTCTCACCATTAGGGTGGTGACAATAGCTCTGGACCATGATCTGTTTCATTCACTGTTTCATTCTGGGACTCAGAAAAGGGCTATCGGAAAAGAAAATACTTTAACTCAAATAACATTGGAATTTCCAAAGAACTCATTCCGAACCGCAGAGAAACATTGCGTGACTTGTACGAGGTTATTATAAGAACGGAAAACTCTTTCTCGTCAATAAACCAACTACACCATGCAGCTATACTAGAGTAATAGCCCAAACACAGTACGATCTCTGTTAACACTCGACAAATTGCTTCTTTCTCCATACGACATATCTCCGGTATAAAGAATAAAGAAAATGATTTGTTTCCTTGACATGGAACATGGACTTGTAAGACACATTGTCATACTTTCCCAAATCATGTGTTTCGCTGTTATTGTATGCATGAGAAATTGCTTCGCCAATTATATAAATCAGCGTGGTGCATTGCACCTGTAAAACATTGTAGCTTTTTGTGCTGCATTGTTTCTGTTGACATTTATTGATGCGCTTGTTACTTTATTTAGACTGTGAATCTTTGTGCGAGCGTATGTGCGGGCATATCACTAGAGATACCATGCCACAGTGTTACGATGGATACCCACATCAGACTCTGTATGATGACTCTCTGCCGATAAAACCATGTCAACCGCCAGGCAGGGTAACATCAAGTTTCACCTTTTAACGTCTTGTGGATTGACACTGTTAGGGATCGAACCATGACCTACCCCCTTCCGGGAGGCGCTTTATGATCTGGGCCCCGGAGACACTCCTCAGTCTGTGCTAATCAAGCATGTTGTACTTAAAAGTTTCCATTGAGCGCCACTGTTACCGATTATTGATTACTGGTTATAGAAACACAGCATCCATTAATCCAATAAATTGTTTTGCATCAAACACACGTGGAAACCTGGCTGTGATGCCGCTTTGAACAGTGTTTCAGTTTCTAAGGGTATGTCAACTCCATGTTGGAGGAAGGCTTGAAGTAATGCATTCCTCAGATGACAAATTTGATCAAGGGCGATCCTGTATTAGGAACAAACTATAGATTTGTCACGATTAAGGGACGGGGTTCCGCGTACTAAATGGACCAGCAAGTCAAAGCCAGTTAAACAAATTAAAAACCTGTCTGGTAAATTTAATGATTTTCTTTTGAAAGCAGCCATAAATCGATACATGAATACCACCACAGGGCGTCAAGAAGAATTGTCCAGTCAATGACGAAAACTGAAAAGTATTGTTCCTAGTCCTTTCGAAACCAATTCTGTAAATTTGGCTGAACCTCTTGTTCGTCAGTAAATGTTAATCCTAACTATAACACAAGTTACATTTGACAACATTCAAGAAAGAATTGTGTGTTCACAGCTTTCGCCATGGGAGCCATGTCAATGTACATGGCAGAGGGGTGCACAAGAAAGGGGTCCATAGAAACAGTTTGTATGAGTGGGTTAGATCGCTGCCTTTCCTTGCTTTGCTCTGAGAGTGTGGGATCGAATCGGGAATGGAACACTACCCAAAACGTTATTAGAATCTGCACTTTACTGATCAAGTGTAACCCCAAATATAACTCAACTCGCGTCTTGATTATCATCTGAAATGTGCAGCAGTAAGACAATTCCGGGTTGACAATGAACATCATCCATCGTTACAGTATAAACCCAACAACATGAATTCACAATGTTTCTGAATGAAAGCGGTTCGTGGTTTGCAAGATCAAGTGTGATTTTGTTGGTCGTCAGAGACTGTCACATCAAAAGGTGCAATTTCGGAATCAAATTTACTCTTCTGGTCAGGAGTGGAATTTTAGTGTGACAGTTATCATATTCGAAAACAAATAACTCGGTCTGTAATGAGAAACAAGACACTTCTTTCATCTTGCTTCACGAAACGTTGACGAACCCGCTACTGCGTGTGGAATTTCGTCCGTCATCTTCTGCCACGGGATTATCAATATGCTAGCGTCCTCTCTGTAATTATCCTGCATGCGATATGGTAAGATAATCAGCCTGATAACCGCCATGGTACATTTAACTGTTGATGTCATATTACAACGGACTCGGCTCTGGTTTTTCAGGAAGAGGTTCTTTTATGACAGAAGAAGATTTGAGTTGACAAGCATTAGTTACGTGACAGTAATAGAGTTGATTACAGGGAAATGGTCCTCGATTTTATAATCAAGAGAATTCAACGTCATTGTTATCAGCGCCATCTAGTCCTCGATTAGCATTGTCATTTTTTGTTTGTTTAACCCCGTTGGGATACGATAACCTGTCTCAACCAAGTCAGCGAGCCTGACGACCCGATCCCGTTAGTAAGAATTCACTAATTTTTCAAAACTCATTAGTAAAGGAATATATTTATGTATTACAAGATACATATCATATGGCATTCGTGAAAACCGAAGTATCTATATTTTCTCAGAGCACGAATGCAATGTTTTTATCTCTAAATTTAAACACGAAGGTTACAACACAGTGTTATAAGTGTTGAAACTGAAAACATAACCGGGAATCAGTCTCTAAATGAACTAGGTGTACAACGAAATGTAATTGACACTTGTATTGTACAACTATTCAAGTTCAATACAAATCACGACAACGGTGTCACAATGGCAGTACAATATAGAGCGGCAGTATAAATTCAAAGGTAATATAAGAGCAATGATGACAGCAATAAAACAAACGATGGCAATATTCACATCTCAAGAACAGTAATCCAGCTTGCACGGGGGCAGAGTATCTTGGATATAATGATCATCATACACAATGCTGGTCTTTTTCTAAAATTGAGATGTAATGTGAGATGCGAGGCAAGAGTTAGCTCCCCTTAATGCACAAGAATACAAAACCAGAAAATTCTACAATACTTTTAGGTCAGATGATTCAGGAACAAGGATTTTCTTCACTGAATACCACATGTACAATGTATTCCACTTGGAACATTATTACACAATAAATACCACTGCCACATAACAGTGAGTAAAGCTTTTCTTGCATTATCCCTGCAATATCACGGCGGGGGACGCCAGAAATGGGCTTCACAAATTGGACACATGTGGGAATCACCCTAACAACAAGGCCACCCCACCGCCCCTTCAAGGATACGGGCAGCTTCAGCAAAAACTTTTCCAAAGATTATTTTTAATAAAATTGTTTAAATTTAGAGTACTGAATGTTTAAAGCTGCATTATATGGCAATGGGAAGTGGACTTCCAGCAACTTTATTGATTTGAAGACGACTCGTCACAAGAATATTAATCATAAAAGAAAGATGGCGTCTTATTGTGTTAACGTGTCAGTACTTGTTGAGTTTTGTTCTTTAGGAATAAATCTAAATTGTTGGGATCTATAACAAAAGTGATGAATATGACGTTATTCCTTATCTTCATTGGTTGTCTTTGATGACATTAAACACGGAGCGCCAACTTCCTTGCAAATAAAGAATTGGCAATCATAAAGTACCAAATGCCTGAGCATTTCTTTTGTGTATTAGGGGCATCAGTTTCCTTACTTTCATCTGGCATTTATCCAAACAGTTCAAATTTACTCCATGTTTAATTCGCAGTTGATGACTGTACATTTCCAAATGTAATATTTTGGTAATACAGAAAACTCCTCATCTCATTATTTTATTGTATTTATTATTTGGTTTGGTGGGTGGGGGATGTAGCGGAGGATATAACTTCAAGCTGAGATTAGATCTGCATTTAATTTGCAATGTTTGCGAAATAGCCCATGTGTTCGTGCAACGCAGCTGGTGTAAAATGCCCAGTCAAAACCGGGTACATAGAGAGATTTGATTGTCATTATGTATAGAGGAGTGATGGACCTGTCCAGTCGGTAGACCCGTTGAAGGTCCGTGGTGTTGGTGGAATATTGCTAAAGAATGGCAGCGAAATAGCAGATGTGATCGTGCACTGCAGCTGGTGTAATATGCCATGTTAAATCTGGGTACATAGACGACAATTAGATTTTTATTATATATAGAGGAGTGATAAACCTGTCCAGTGGTTTGTGCGGTCAGCTGGTGTCGAATCTGAGTGCATATTATGTATATTGAGAGGCCATGAACCTGAGCAGTGGTTAGTACGTTCGCTCGACCCGCTGAAGGCTGGTGTTGTAATCACCAGTGGTGTAACCGCCGTGATATTGCTAGAATATTGGTAACAGCAGCGCAAAGCAAAACTCACCCACTCCTTCACTCAAACATATTTAGGACATACTAAACAAATTTACTTCCTAACAATCTAGAAACCCGCAAACACATTCATTAACTTTCATGTCATCTGTCACTACTAAGCACAAATATACTAAAAAACATATTCTCTCTGGTAAGGGGGCGGTTGGGTAACCCGGTGGGTAGCGTTGATTGAGGGTGCCGAAAACACTAGTTAGATTCCATACATGGACACAATGAAGGGACCCGTGAAGATCCGGGTTAGACAGCAACTCATGCTTGTCGGAAGAGGCGATTAACGGGATCGGGTCGTCAGGCTCACTGACTTGGTTGACACATGTCATGAACATACAAATTGCATAGATCGATGCTCATGGTGTTGATCACTGGATATTTACAGACCACCGCTTTTCAGCTGGAATATTGCTGAGTGCAGCGTTAAACATCAAACCAACCAAACCAACACAATGAAGGAAGATCATTCTTTGGTTCCATGGTATAGACATGACTAGATTATACTATAGTTTCCCCGAAATAACTCACTAACTTTCCGGGAAAAATCTGTATGGAAGTACTGTACTTTTGTCACTATGCACGAATGTGATTTTGATTGCATGAAACCAGAGGACGAGCTGATAGGTCACACAAGCAAACTTCAGTCACGCCTAGAAGAGTTCATTCCTACAAGGGGCGGTGGGGTAGCCTAATGGTTATAGCGCTGGCTCCTCACGCCGAAGACCCGGGTTCGAATCCCCACATGGGTACAATGTGTGAAGCCCATTTCTGGTGCCCGTCGCCATGATGTTGCTGGAATATTGCTAAAAGCGGCGTAAAACCAAACTCAGTCAGTCAGTCAGTCATTCCTACAAGCAAGTCATTAAAACCTGTATCTCTATCGAGGCCTGTTCTCTTAACAAACTAAGCCTGACTTATCATGTCCAAAGCCAGGGTTTCAAAGTTCAATATGTGTGAGATGGAACATTGTGTCATATGGCGTAGTCGTACTCCATCATTTGAACCCCCATCTCTTATCTTGAAGAACAACTGACAAAGACAACGTGGCACCACTTAAAACGCCAAATGAGGTCCTTTCAATCTGATTTTCACAAGGACAAGGTTTTAATGGCAAAAAATCGAAATCCACTTCTAAGATGTCCAGGGAGATTAACTTTCCATCCTCTTATATGTCACAGATTATATTAAAGGAAAGCATGTTATTATTCATTCCATGACAAGAGCTCATTACACAAGACTTATGTTATTTTCAAATACTGTTATAACGAATCGGGTTTTCGTTTCACAAGTTACATTTTAAAAACAAATATTTTTTTTACTTCTTTGAGTGGCATTTTAGAAGTTGGAAGTCAGATAGAACAAGTATACATGGATGACAACTTCTTTTATTCTAGAGCACGACGTTTCGATACATGTTCTAGTATTTCGGTCCTGATGATAAGGGATGTGCGAGAGGTACAGTGTCAGTACCCGGGGGCCCTTGGAACCTTACCGTAGTTCCTCCAGCAATTACAAGATGATGATCTTCGTTCAATAGTTTTATTAACACTGTGTTGCTGGTCAACCAACTCTATGGTCACTCTATAAGACTTTAGCCGCAAAGCTACAGTCTTAAGCCAAATGCTGGTGCGTCAAGAGATTTTCCGAGACGATTCCTAGCGACCAAACATCAAGAGTAAGAGAGCACCAGACTCCCGTCTCTGAGCTTTGCTTCACCTTAAAACTGGGTTCCCACGTCACAGCCAACATCCTTCTCCATTTTTTCCATTAGTCAATAACCCATAACCCTGACTATCTATTTCTCTCCCCCTTCTACTTCGTACCCCCAATACCTTATTTGTAAGACTGAGAGGTGGATTCGAGGAATCTCAGAGTTTCTCTCCCCTAACCATATATGACTCGTAGTATAACAAGAACTGGTACCAAGGTCCCCGGACACGTTGCTCCATCTTGCTAGCGCAGCAGTTTTCCACTTACCTAAGCTATGAGTCACCTCACCTTGCCCCATCAAGCTGTAACGACCTACTTTCATGTATATTACCTCCGCTACTGAATTCCTACCTCACAAACATTATTAAACACTTTATATCTTAAATATATCATTAAATCATATCATATTTTGTATCTTATTACATCTTAATCACCTGTTATTAATAATGTCAACTGTATATCTATTATTGTAGCAATTTCCATAATGTCATGCCTATAATACTTATCTCGTGTGAGAATTATCAGTAATCAGCGACTTGTTTGAAAGAATTGGATGGTCATATTCAGTGGATGATTATGTGTCACCTTACCTCGGCTTTGCTCATTATATCAGTGAGAGGTTTCTCGAGAGCAATGTCTGTTTACAGGCCTCATTGTATCGGCTTTGTTGAAATGAAACATTAAGACATGCTCACAACAGTCGAACACACACTTACATCTCTATTTCTTTTCGTGTTTTCAAACATCCTGGGACATGTTGGACTCCAATCACAGAAGTCACCATGTCATCCAATATAAAGACAGATATACAATGTCCCATGACGCTACTTGGAACAACTAGACCTATATGTGTAGCATTTGTCATGGAATGAATAATTATATGCTTTCCTTTGATATAATCTATGACATATAAGAGGATGGAAAATTAATCTCCCTGGACATCTTAGAAGTGGATTTCGCATTTTGGCATTACAACCTTGTCCTGTGGAAATCAGATTGAAAGGACCTCATTTGGCGTTTTAAGTGGTGCCATGTTGTCTTTGTCAGTTGTTCTTCAAGATAAGAGATGGAGGTTCAAATGATGGAGTACGACTACGCCATCTGAGACGATGTTTCATCTGAAATACGTCAGATGACCCCTAGCATTATAGTCACACATACTAAAGTTTGAAACACTGGTTTCTGGATGAGCCAAAGCTTTGTTTGTTAAAGGTCACATGCAACGTAAAACACAACTTTGCAGATTGATACCTTTCGGTATGGACTTACCGAAACAAAGCGTCAAAAATGCAAATTCAACTTATAAAGTTGAAAAAATACGCGATGAAAAAAACCGCGCGAAATCGGAGTTCAAACGTTTCACTAATTTTCCCCAGACTTTTCTCATAGCACGTGCGCAGTGAAATAGGTTCGCGCAACTTGGAAGCGGGCTGTCTGGTGAATACTCGGTGAAGGCTTTGGTGTGAGTTATTTTCATAATGTTTTGTTGATATCTCACAGGCGCGAGCTTTTTATATGTTATGACAGTAAATAAACTGTTTATATAATTTCATTTGTCTATTTCACCACACGTTCTTCTTACCGAGTCACTTTCTCAGTTCGATACTTAAAAGCAATGTCATTATTTAGCGTTGACACAATTTCTAACTGTGATATAGATATGTCGCTGTCACAGACAAAACTCAATGTCTTGTTTTATTGACACCTGTGTGTCTGCCTGCCTGTCTGCTAATGACAATATTCAATACACAACTGCGATCACTGACCACATGCAATTTGAACTTAACACCAATCAGGCTATACACCATAAACAAAATGCATTGATTTATGGCCCGAGTTCGGTCTCTGTCACATTATGTAATTACACAGACAGGCAGGTGTGATACTTGAACACATGACATGTTATGATGTCTGTTGATTGCAAAATGTTATACACAAAAAATGAGCATGTATTTACAAAACCCAACATCTCTATATATATACACACAATGAGCCGTGGAGGCGGCATCTGCTAATGAACCAGCCGTTACACTTGAGTGCACACCCACCCGCTCTGACTGGGTTCGGTATCCCGGCTGCTTCGTTTCGAGGGAGGTAAACCCAAGTACAAAATATTGCACTTTTGATTTGCGATTATACGCTTATAATTTTGTTTATTTGTTTTTTCATAATCAGCAATGCATATTATATGTCATGAAGAAGTGATAATTGTGTTTTAATTATGTTTGATTTTTTTGGTTGCATGTGACCTTTAAGAGAACAGGCATCTATAGAGATACTGGTCTTAATGACTTACCTGTAGGACTGAACTCTTCTCAGGCCTGACGGAAGTTTGCTTGTGCTTGACTCGTTTCATTTGTCAGCTCCGTCCTGATTTCATGCAAACAAAATCACATGTGTATAAAGTGACAAAATACAGCGAACGTCCTAACAACTGCGCAGGGCCATGGCCCCTCAATATACATAATATGTACCGAGATTTGACAGGGCATTGTACGAACACATGGGCTTCGTTCTCAAACACGACGTATGCGAGGCAAACATTGCAAATTAAATGCTGAATAATCTCAGTCTTTATTTGGAAATGTACAACCATGAAATGAGAACATGGAGTAAATTTGAACTGTTTGGATAAATGCCAGAATAAATTAAGGAAACTGATGCCTCTTTTACAGTAAAGGAGTACTCATGCATTGGTACTTTGGGATTCCCAATTCTTTATTTGCAAGGAGGTTGGCGCTCCGTGTTTACGATGATCAAAGGGAACCAATTAATACAAAGAATAACGTCATATGCATTACTTGTGATATTGATCCCAACAACTTAGATTTATTCCTAATGATCGAAACTCAACAAGTTTTGACCCGTTAACAAAATAAGACGTCATATTTCTTTTATGGCTAATATTGTTCTGAAGAAATGTCTTCAAATCAATAAATATTGCAAGAAGTCCATTTCCCCTTTCTAATATAATGCAACTTCGCACATTAAGTACTCTTTAAACAATTTTATTGAAAATAATTATTGTACATTAGCTTTGCTGAAGGAAATTAGCCGTATCGTTGAAAGGGGCGGTGGGGTGACCTAGTTGGTAAAGCGATTCCCCACATGTGTACAAAGTGTAAAGCCCATTTCTGGCGTCCCCCGTCGTGATATTGCTGGAATATTGCAAAGAAGTGTCATAAGCCTTACTCACTTTTATGTCGCAGTCCAAATTATGTTCCAAGTGAAATACATTATACATGTGATATTCAGTGAAGGATATTCTGATTCATGAATCATTTGACCCAAAAATATTGAAGAAGTTACTAATTTCTTAGTGTGCATATAAAGGGAGCTAACTCTTGCCTCGCATCTCACATTACATCTCAATTTTAGAAAAAGACCAGCATTGTGTATGATGATCATTATATCCAAGATACTCTGCCTACATGCAAGTTGGATTACTGTTGTTGAGATGTGAATATTGCCATAGTTGTTTTTATTGCTGTCATCATTGCTCTTATATTACCTTTGAATTTATACTGCCGCTCTATATTGTACTGCCATTGTGACACCGTTGTCGTGATTTGTATTGAAGTTTAAGAAGAGTTTTACAATACAACTGTCAATTATATGTCTTTGTTGTTTCTTGATTTCACACCTAGTTCCTTTAGAGACTGATTCCCGGTTACGTTTTCAGTTTCAACGTGGGTTTCAACACGTAACACCCTGTCGTATCCTTTATGTTCACATTTAGAGAATAGAAAATGCATGGGAATCTCGCTCTATGTATGCACGGGGATGAGATTGATACCCCTGGGTTACAGCGATGTGTATAACTGCACACACCATCTTATATCTGAACTGGCTTATTAAGATAATGCCAGCACAGCTAGTAAACAATGATTACTCCCTCCCGATTATACAAAAGCGCTCCTCAAGACGCGCGTGCGCATGGGAAACCACATGTCATAGCAGGCGCCATTACGAAAGTGTACTTGACTCATGGTCAATATATTTGTTGTAATTGTTTGTCATTTCGAAACATTGTGTCAGAAGGGATCATCGTAGGAAGCCACGCCGACGCCCCAAACGAACTTTGTAAGTGAGATCATTCCATAAACTGCGATTAATTCGCACGTCTTGTCTGGATTCAAGGCGCCGGAGAATTTCAACTTCGAGCGACTGTAAGAGTGGCCCGTGTGGAAACAGCGTTTCTTCGCTTTTTCACACGGTCTATATAGCCTAGTGATTGGAGGAAAGTTTGTCAATTCAAGATTGACACCAGTGCGGACATGTCAGTCATCTACGAGGACACATACAATAGTCGTCCATACAAACCGAAATTGGAAAACACAAGTAGGAAACTTGATAGCCCTGGGGGAAAGCTGCCATACCTTGGAGATTTTGTAGCAGAAACACTCATCAACGATGAAGCATATAGTTGCAAAGTAAGCGTTGTCAGCAGAAATGGAAGCAATCTTCTGAGTAGAGGTGTCGCATCTACCATGTGACTAGTCACACACAATTGTATCTCACATGTCTTGGGGATACATGATGATGTCTTCCGCGACATCGGCCTGCTACAGTGTGAACCAGTCAAAATTGTGTTGAAACAGGATGCAGTTCCCTATAGCTTGTCTACAGCCCGCAGAGTGCCATTCCTTCTACTCCCAAAAGTAGACGCGGAGTTAAAGCGCATTGTGAAAGATTGAAGAGGTGACGCAGCCCGCTGAGAGGTGTGCACCGATGGTTCCTGTTGTGAAGCGCAACAAGAAAATCAGGATATGTGTACACTTGAAAAAGTTGAACGTAGCTGTTAAACGATAGAGGTACATTCTCCCTACCTTCGAGGATGTAATTCCAGAGCTGCACGGAGCTCACTACTTCTCTCAACTTGATGCATAAAGCGGATTCCATCAGATTCCATTGGATCCAGACAGCAGTCTCTTGACGACCTTCACCACTCCCTTCGGAGTAGTAAACAGAAGTTCGCTTCTGTTTTAAACGTGTGCCTTTCGGAATT
Source organism: Haliotis rubra (assembly GCF_003918875.1). Classification (NCBI taxonomy): domain Eukaryota; kingdom Metazoa; phylum Mollusca; class Gastropoda; order Lepetellida; family Haliotidae; genus Haliotis; species Haliotis rubra. Next base: position 66,580 of record NW_025765439.1, read on the forward strand.
ACATCCGCTCCAGAGATTTCCAGAGGAAAATTTGCGAAGCACTTGATGGCTCATAGGCTATTAATGGACTGGAACTGTCGAGGAGCATGACAAGAGATCGAACAGTGTCCTCGAATGAGTGAAACGCTCAGGCATGAAGCTGAAGCGGGAGAAATGTTAATCCGGAAATCATCCATCAGCTACTTCGGACATGTGATCAATGAACACGGGGTCAACCCTGACCCAGAGAAAACTCACTCAGGCTATCAGGGACCTACCGGCACCAACAAATACCACAGAGCTTCAGAGAGCCATGGGCATGATAAACTATCTGGGAGGATTTTTGCCAGACTTCGTCAAATGAGTAACCAACAAAAAACTGATGCAGTTGTCTCCGCTGACAAGTCCACCGGTCCTGCAGTTCTACAATCTGGATAAATCTACAGTTGTCAGTACCGATGCAAGCAGCTACGGCTTAGGAGCTACACTACTACAACAATATGGCGACAAACTCTTGCCAATAGCATTCTGTTCCTGCACCTTAACCCCTGCTGAGACAAGGTATACGTACTTTCAGATCGAGAAGGAATGCCTCGTGAGCATGTGGGCTTGTTAAAAGTTCGCAAGATACCTGTATGGACTGGAGTCATTCCGACTACTGACAGATCATAAGTCACTGGTACCCTTCATTAACAAATTGGATCTGGATAAAGCACCTATCAGATGCACACATCTCCTGATGCGTCTGATGCGATATAACCCAGTAGCAGAACATGTAGCAGGAAAGAACATGGTGGTGTCAGACATGTTCTCAAAGGCACCACTGAATTTCAAAGATAGTTCCAGTGCAGCTGTGGTATAGAACTTTGTAGAGGAAGCGGAAGCCTTCACAGAGTTCGTCTTCGAGACCAAGCCTATGTCTGATCATAACCTCACATAGATTCAGGAAGCCATGACACAAGACAAGACTCTTCAGTTAGTCACATATCTGACTAGGAACGGATTGCCTGCGACAAACAGAGGTGTACCTTTGTCAACACGAGCATATTATCCAATCAGAGGTACACCGTTTTTTGTAACTGTCATGCTAAAATTCCACTCCTGACCAGAAGAGTTAATTTGATTCCGAAATTGCACTTTCTGATGTCTATGACGACCAACAAAATCACTTGTGATCTTGCAAACCACGAACCTCTTCTATTCAGTACAATTATGAAGTTATATTGTTAGGGTATCAGAACCCCATAGTTGATGCCCAGAAGGTTCAGTCAAACCTCCCTTATTAAAACGAAAACGTTTTGAGAAACAGGAATGTCCATTTTTTCTAATGTCATCCTTGTTTGTTTGTTGTTTAACGCCGCACTCAGCAATATTCCAGCTATATGGCGGAGGAATGTAAATAATCGAGTCTGGGCCAGACAAACCTGTGATCAACATAATGAGCATCGATCTACACAATTAGGATAAGAAGATATGTGTCAAGGAAATCAGCGAGCCTGACCACCTGACCCAGTTAGTCGCATCTGACGACTAGCATAGGTTGCTGAAGACATTCTAACCCGGATCGTCAAGGAAACCCCCTCCATGAAGATTTGGGGACACCCTATTAGATGGTCACTTAAGGGGACCTTTCTGACAAGCAGACTACACCTCGGCTACTACAGTCTACTGCAGATTGAGACAAGCACATCTCATTACTGTAATTCAAGTCATTCAAATTATGCATGCAATCACAGAGGGCTGCGTTGTTATGTTGTTGCGGATATAAACTGATGTGCAAAAGAAAGTACACAGGTTGTGTTTCTTCCAATAAGATAAAAATAACAAAACCTTTTGATGAAATGGAAAATGTATGTTGAAGCACACTGCAATACACGTGTTTTATCAGCAAAATGACATTGTAACAATAAACAGCGATGTAGTGATGACCACTGCAGACGGTTCCTACGATGCTGGAAGGTCAAGGCCATTCCACGAAGCGGTCGGTAGGCCCATACATGCAAGCAGGGCGAAGTCGTCTTGTCACTGTGAATCGGCTTACGCGATGACCCAATGATGTGGCTGCTGATGACGTCACCGTCAACATCCAGTTGCGTAGGTGAATAGCCCGCAGATAGCGATCCTCTTGGGGGGTTGTGACTCTGGAACGTCCACTTCTGGGTCTATCACATGTCTGGCCTGTCGTACTGAAACGGTTAAACAGCCGAATTATGGTTTGTCTTATGCAACCCAATGTCCTTGCAATATCGCTGTTGAAAGCACCCATTTGTGTCATTCCTTTGGCCCGTTCTCGTTGCGCGGACGTCAATCTTGGCATTTCCTCGTGAGATTTCTGTCAAGTGATTGTTCAGTCTTCACGACAAACAGGTTTTATACTCTCTGTCAGAAAAGTGCTGGTGCATGGAACAATAATCACAATTTTGCAAAAATTCGTGCAAAACACGTATAAATGTTTTTGGTTGCATTTCGGCAAATGAAACATGATGGTTGCGTTCTATACAATCAATGTTTTTCAATAATTTTATTAGTTAGAACGCATATTTGGGATTGCAACAACAATTACACCTGTGTACTTTCTTTTGCACGTCAGTTTATGTAAACCATGTCGTTCCTCAGCGCTACAGCAGAAAAGTTCTGTTGTTAATTTGCGGAGATAAACATTTCGGAAATTAAGTCAGCAAGCCATCATCTCCTTGGTGTAAAAAGTCATAGTAAAAAGCTGGCGTGCAAACTGCGATGTAATGTTAAATTATCTTCTGCTCGTTCCAGGTGAGGATAATGCACACGTAAGAGCACATTCATTTCAATTATACACATATTGAGAATGTTTCATAATGACGTTCAGGTTTGTGATATTTGAGGAATGGCCCCTTTTATTCAACGAACCTTGATGTAAATATAGTGAAATGAGCACTTTTAATAGTCTTTTTAACAGTTTTAAATCAGGTCTTTCTACCATTAGAGGGTTTTACTTTTCACTTAACCTTACTTTTAGAAATCTAATGTACTCGGGTTTTACGCGTTCAAGTTTCCAGCTGCCGCAGAAGGAAAATCCACATTTTGGTTATGTGGTTGCAGTACAACCTGCGAGCTACGACTGGTACTATTGAACCTTGGGTGACTCTGCAACGGCACATTGCACCCTATCTTTACAGTTCTCTACAACCGTGGATATGTCGAGCCCACTGAGAGTGATTCAAACCTCGTTGTCCGAAGTCAGCTTCCAAACACTGAGCTAAACCCAATCCCCATTAGTCAGTGAAACCTAATGTGCAGAAACACCAGTTTCCATATATTTATTAATGTTTCAATTCAACGTCACTGGTTCCAGCTTTTTTCGGCTGTTAGAAAAGTGCTAGGTTTGGAATCATCGATCTGTTTGGTCCTCTTCACACAAAGTAGATCTGATACACAGGCCTTTCCATCTCCAGAAGCTCCTTAACAACCATCCCTGCTTTGCTGCGATGTCTGTATTAAACATGAAAACAAACCTTTATCACTTTCAGAATTGTGCATTATTACCAGATATTTTTTGAGAACGATCAGCCTCAACTTCTACGAAATCTATGATATACTTCAGTCATTAGATCACAATCCTTTACTTCATACTGCCCATGGCAAGTATAGAACTGTTGTAGTTGCGGGGATACATGTTGATTTTAAGTTTAGGTGCTTGTCTGTTTAATAATAATAGTGCCTATTTATAGTGCGCACAAATCCACGCTCGTAAGCATGCTCAAGGCGCTACAATATGTACAGTAAGAGTGAGCTGTTTATGAGTCATAGAACTGAATGAAAGGTGCGTTTTGAGATGCGAGCTTCAGGGAGGAACTGTCAGGAGATTCTGCTGTAGTTACCGCAGTTCACGGGCTTGAACATACTGAGTTATATGTAAGGAGGAGACTGACCATGAAGTGATTTATAAGTGAGACAAAGTATCTTGGACTGTATTCTGGCCCTCACTGGTAAACAGTGCAGTTGTTTAAGCACCGGCGTGATGTGAGTCTGTTTAGAACAACGGTGTATTAGCCGCGCGGCAGTATTTTGGACCTTCTGTAGCTGTTTGTTCACAAATCAACTGTCCATCAACCCCAGCTTGAAACAAGCGTACAGTAGTAGTAGATATAATGATAGTCCGGGACCAAGTCCAACAAAAGCCTCTGCAAAGCCTTATTTGGGAAATAAGGCTTTGCAGAGGCTTTGTTGACTTGGTCCCCGACTATCATTATATCTACTACTACTATCTAGTAGATAGATGATAGTCGGGACCAAGTCCAACAAAAAGCCTCTGCAAAGCCTTATTTGGGAAATAAGGCTTTGCAGAGGCTTTTGTTGGACTTGGTCCCGGACTATCATTATATCTACTACTACAGTCGATGTGACTGTGAGAGAATGGTTCATCTGTCATGGCATAGACGTTTCAATGAATGTGCTGTGACCAGCTGGCGCTTGTGTAAACCACAGATCTCCCTTCACTCTCGTCAGCGGTGTAAAGTAGAAAGCATCCACTTCCTGTCTGACAAGCTCACTGGAATTGGTGAGTGCGTGAGTATATTTTTACGCCTCTTTTAGCAATATTCCAGCAATATCACGGCGGGGGACACAAGAAATGGGCTTCACACATTGTGCCCATGTGGGGAATCAAACCCGGATCTGGAGCCTGACGAGCCAACGCTTTAACAACTAGGCTACCCCACCGCCCCTCACTGGAATGAAATAAATACAGGATTTAATTAGGTTAGAAATTAATCGTATATATGCTAGTGCGTTGTCAAACTTTCAATGCTTACCACAGGATTTATCTTTTACAATGTATTACCGAGTTTCGATAAGAATAACGAACGGGTAAATCGAGGAGACTTAAGTGTCCTTTGCTTCTCGTGTTTTAACTACATTTTCATTTGTACAAGTTGAATGTCCTTCATAATACTTGTAATGTTGGACTGTGTAAAAGACAACGTATGGTCAGAGTCGTCAACCATTCTCTCTTCGCATCGTTTGGCTGTTTGAAAATGCCACACGGTTATCCTGTGCGAGCTGCGATCATGCAGTCCGTGCAAATTGGTCACGTGACTTAATATGACTCTAACTCGATATACCACTAATTGTCGTACAATGAAACCAGCGGTTGTAATGAAAACACTGTTTTAGTGCTGAATTTGACTTAGCTTTGTATAGAGACGGTTTACAAGTTTATGTTCGCTCCTCGGTCTTACCTTACAAATACGCTCAGTCTTACTTCCTCGACCATCAGAAAGAATTCGTGCCTTACCAATCACATGTACCACCTGGAGACACTAATATGCCCAAACTCATTATTCGTAAGAAATGCCAAGTTACGCGTGCGTTATCTCACTTACAATTCAACATCAAAGTAACAAAATACTGGGTAATCAGACATGAAAGGCAACTTGCATGTTCGAAACAATAAATCAATAAATAAAGGAAGCCGCAATGCAAAATAAATATGCTGCAGGGAAATTCCGTAAAAATCGTAATACATGAGAAGGTTTAACTCCGTTATTCGATATACATACTGCGCTTGAGCTAACCCGATATTTGCACTGCACCTGCCAGTTCATTTGTAACGCACGCAGGTATACTTAATTCATGAGCTTAAAATTTGCATTTAAATAATGTGTCAGAACAAAGACAATTCCTCACGGGGAAACTACAGTCATGGGACAACAGAGTGACGGCACAGCTGTATTTCAATTTACGGTAACAAGTTCAGGGACCCTTTCCTCACAGCGACCGTAGCGTTACGACATGCCTAAGTCTATGTTAAAGTATGGGAGTTACGATCATCTTAATTAGCACTACGACTGTCGTAATTCTATGTTAAAGTGTGGGAGTTACGATCATCTTAGCACTACGACTGTCGTAAGTCTATGTTAACGTATGGGAGTTACGATCATCTTAGCACTAAGACTGTCGTAAGTCTATGTTAAAGTATGGGAGTTACGATCATCTTAGCACTACGACTGTCGTAAGTCTATGTTAAAGTATGGGAGTTACGATCATCTAAGCACTACGACTGTCGTAAGTCTATGTTAAAGCATGGGAGTTACGATCACTTTTAGGAACGGGGTCCAGGACACAGACATGGCTGACAAATATGTTATGATTTGAAGCCGAGTTTTTAAAACGCCAAACAAACAGAATTTCGATAGGCTTGCCATCATGTTTGACAAGTAAACCACAACCAAACATAACATTAGCTTAAGATACACAACCAGCACACATCTTGAAGTAGATTTATTGGCATAGGAACCTGAGATATGGGATCAAATGCGAACGGTTGTGCTTTATCTGTGACCAGTATCTAATAAGAGACGATGGAGATGACATGTATAGATTATACTGCAGCTCAATGTTATTGGCCTGTTGCAATTTCAGACATCCCAGAGGGTTTCAGATTTATGTGCTATTTGTCGAATAAATAATTCGAGGTCGCAGGCATTAAATACTTCCGAGAAACCCTCAAGAGCGGATACAGCGCAGATTGACAAAAGATCGAAACCTGTCAGTGAATTCACGGGAGGCGATTTGATATGAAGTTATACTGCGTTTACATTCAAGCCCTGTAAACATTTAGATTAGAATGGGTTTTCGGTAAGCCACACTTTTCGCAAGAGGCGACTGACTGGATTGGCTGGCCAGTCTCAAGGATTCGCCACACTAAAGATAACACGCTATACATACCAGTGTACACATACCACTCTGAGGATACAATGCTGTAGTGTGGTATGAATAGTGTGCTACCTATAATGGTATGTGTAGTTTGTTATCGGTAGCGTAGGCTAACGCTTAGTCCCTGAATATATGCAATTTTATAGTAACAAATAAATTCATTTCAATTGAAATGGAGCCCCAGTGAGATCTGAGATTCGGAGTATCCTGAACATGAGGAAAACTACACTTGCTTCACTTAGGGCTTTAACATTGTAGGGAGCGCTAGGCAGTAGGGAAAATAATGTGGTTCAGGGACTTTGAGACAGAGTACCGGTAGTATGGTATCCAGTATGGTATGTTTAGTGTGGTATCTGTAGTGTGGTATCCAGTATGGTATGTTTAGTGTGGTATGTGTAGTGTGGTATCTAGTATGGTATGTTTATTGTTGTATGTGTTTTCTGTTGTCATTAGTGTGGTATCCAGTATGGTATGTTTAGTGTGGTATCTGTAGTGTGGTATCCAGTATGGTATGTTTAGTGTAGCAGGTGTAGTCTGTTAACGGTAGTGTGGTATCAAGTATGGTATGTTTAGTGTAGCAGGTGTAGTCTGTTATCGGAGTGTGGTATCCAGTATGGTATGTTTACTGTAGCAGGTGTAGTCTGTTGTCGGTAGTGTGGTATCTAGTATGGTATGTTTAGTGTAGCAGGTGTAGTCTGTTTTCGACAATGTGGTATCCAGTATGGTATGTTTAGTGTAGCAGGTGTAGTCGTTTATCGATAGTATGGTATCCAGTATGGTAATGTTAATGTGGTATGTGTAGTCTCTTATCGGCAGTATGGTATCCAGTATGGTATGTTTAGGGTAGCAGGTGTAGTCTGTTATCGACAGTGTGGTATCCAGTATGGTATGTTTAATGTAGCAGGTGTAGTTTGTTATCGGCAGTGTGGTATCCAGTATGGTATGTTTAGTGTAGCAGGTGTCGTCTGTTATCGGTATTGTGGTATCCAGTATGGTATGTTTAGTGTAGTAGCTGTAGTCTGTTATCGGAAGTGTGGTATCCAGTATGGTATGTTTAGTGTAGCAGGTGTAGTCGTTTATCGATAGTATGGTATCCAGTATGGTAATGTTAATGTTGTATGTGTAGTCTCTTATCGGCAGTGTGGTATCCAGTATGGTATGTTTAGTGTAGCAGGTGTAGTCTGTTATCGGCAGTGTGGTATCCAGTATGTTATGTTTAGTGTAGCAGGAGTAGTCTCTTATCGGCAGTGTGGTATCAATTCAATTCAATTCTTTATTGTATGAAAGGCCATAGGCCCATATACAACAGAGATACATCTTGACAATGGCATATATAATCAACTTTCTAACTAATCAATTCTTTTCTTAACAAAAATGCATGGTAGATAAATAGAACAACTTTGTGTTGTTTTGGAGGTTCTTTGCTGGAAAGTAAGGAAGACAATAGATTAACGTTGATTTGAGATAAAGACAGTTGCGGTAGATACTTATTTCTTAGATTTCCATATACAGGACAAATAAACATAAAATGGAATTCGTTTTCAATAATGTAACAGAATGGACATAATCTTTGGGTTTTTTCCATAGAAACATATCTTCCACGGTTAATTAATAAATCATTAAGGCCTAATCTAAATCGTATAAAAGCATTGCGAATATTTCTGAATTGAAGGTGAGCAAGATAACACTCTGGCTCAAGCAACGACTTAAATTGACGATATGAATCATATCTAGAACTTTCATTAATAGTTGAATGCCATTCCTGCTTAAACATATCAATAGCCCGCATACGAAACTGTTTAATAAACATATTTGCATTTCCAACTGTCTGTGATAACCAAATACAACCAAAACCATATCTAAATAGTAAGGTGCGAATATGAGATGTCCAGTTATTCTTTCCAAGATAATCAAGATGTAAAAGCATATTGAAAGCTTTTTTAGGTAAACGATGTTCAGGCATATTAATTATTTTACACCAATATTTTAAACAACGACAATAAGATGATATGTACAATGGGAACCTCCCACATTCACCATAAACCATAACATTTGGTGTTGACAAACCAACATTTAGAAACTTTTTACAGGCAAGCAAATGAATTTTTTCTATGGTATAATACTCTTTAAAACCCCATATTTCAGATCCATACAGTAAAATCGGTTGTATCTGAGAGTCAAATAATTTGAAGTAAATAGTCGGTGGAACAAGACCGAGCATAGGAACAACAGAGTGAAGTTGTAAAAGAGCTTTCTTTGCTCTCCTCGCCAGGTTAAGTACGGACTTATTCAGATTCAGCGTATGGGTAAACAATATGCCAAGGTTATTATAATCATTCACAACATTCATACGTTTATCTTTAAAAAAACCATTTCTCTCTAGCCGACAAAGGACCATCTCTACGGAATAAAACGATGTTTGTTTGATCTAGATTCACACTCTGTTATCGACAGTGTGGTATCCAGTATGGTATGTTGAGTATAGCAGGTGTAGTCTGTTATCGACAGTGTGGTATCCAGTATGGTATGTTTAGTGTAGCAGGTGTCGTCTGTTACCGGCGGTATGGTATCCAGTATGGTATGTTTAGTGTAGCAGGTGTAGTCTGTTATCGGCGGTATGGTATCCAGTATGGTATGTTTAGTGTAGCAGGAGTAGTCTGTTATCGGCAGTGTGGTATCCAGTATGGTATGTTTAGTGTGGTATAAATACATGGTATAAAGACAAAGATCTACATGAGATTCGTGTTTCCCATGGCTACTGGACATGGTCACTATACTGTACAAAGAACTTCACAGAAATGCATCACTCCTTGCCGAATCCCTTGGTTTTCATGACACGATGATCGCACTTTTATCCATTTCACCAAAATAACCTGATACACCTGAGACAGTGAAACATAAATACCGCAAATAATGTGATCAATTACATTTCCCTCGTGAGTGTTTCGCCGAGACATGAACCTTAATTTCACTCGGGTCATAAAATTCCTCGAGGTTTGAAGGGTAGCCTGCAAGTGACAAATTATAGCTATTAGTCCTGTGTAATATCTTCCTGTCTCCTATGCACATTGTAATGCAAATTTTTGAACGCACGTTTTTGCGAAGCTACGTGATTCAGACTGCGTGTCTTAAAGGACTATCGTACACTCCTTGTTCTAAAATACAAGCATTTGTTACATGAGTTGAAGACAGTGAGTGAGTGAGTTTAGTTTTACGCCGCTTTTACCAATATTCCAACAATATCACGGCGGGGGAGACCAGAAAAGAGCTTCACACATTGTGCCCATCTGGGGAATCAAACCCGGGTCTTCAGCGTGACCGCCTTAACCACTAGGCTATCCCACCGCCCCTTGAATACAGTGAGTTGATGACAGCTGAATCCGGTCACATCGGTTGTATCGAACTTCGAGTCGAACTACGGTTGTCTCGAAGTGAAAGCTCGGTGCTGTGGTGTTCGTCCTTCTTCATCATACCATGAAGGTATTAGGCGCATGTTAAACATGTTGAGTTGTGAGAAGCTTGAGAAGTGTTTAAAGAACATATTAAAGTGGCTGCTATTCAAACGTGTCTGGAATGTAACCACGTTTAAGTAATAGCGGAAAATAACATAATTAGCCGCATAGATAAATATAATCCTGCGGTGTATACGGTATATAATAAAACTATGTCTTCATCAAAACTTGATTGAGAGAGAGAGAGAGAGAGAGTGAGAGCGAGAGAGAGAGTGAGAGAGAGAGTGAGAGAGAGAGAGTGAGAGAGAGAGAGTGAGAGAGAGTGAGAGAGAGAGAGAGAGAGAGAGAGAGAGAGTGAGAGAGAGTGAGAGACAGAGAGAGTGAGAGAGAGTGAGAGAGAGAGAGATTTTATGGAATGTATTCTGTGGAATGGAATAGGTGTATGCCTACGCGGTTCTGCGTTTTAGTGGGCCTGGTTCGCACCAGACAGTTCTGTATTCAAGTTGGGTTGTCCTGTAACCACCACACGGCGAAACTTGAAAACATCTAACGGATCAAATCGACCGAGCAGAGAAAAGCTAATAGGAAACAGTTCCCTGTAATTGGTGTGATCACGTTTCCCCCCGTCAGAGTTTCTGTCTGGTTCTGACCAAATGGGGATAATCACAGATAACAGGTTCACATATTGCAGACTGCCTGAATCGGTTTCGTAGATAACAACTAACAATGATGTCTAATGTGTCTTTGTTGTTTAAAGCCACACTCAGCAATATTCCAGGTATATGACGGCGTTAAGGAAGCAATCGAGACTAGACAAGACAATCCAGTGATTGACATCATGAGCATCGATGAACGCAATTGGGATACGATTACATGTGTCAACCAAACGAGTCTAACCACACAATCCCGTTAATTGCCTCTTACGACACGCATGGGTTGCCGAAGATTTCTCGCCCGTATCAAGCGTTAGCCACTCGTACTGAAGTATACACGGGGATTTCATCTAAGGCTTTCTGTCAGATATGATTTATCTTTAACCGAGTTGTTTCAAAGAGCATGTAACGAGTGAACGTTAGATACATTTCGAAACACTGGTTTGTAAGACAAATACTATCTGAGTGAGTGAGTGAGTTAGTTTAGTTTTACGCCGCACTCAGCAATATTCCAGCTATATGGCCGCAAATACTATCTGACCGGCATGGATGTAGTAAGCTGTTTCCCTCACCTCATAATCACACCTTTCAAGAATCGATTCGACATACAGTTTGTTTATTCGTATTGCCACAGTGGCGCATTAATACATTACATAACATCCATTTGTGACGTCATTCGGTCAACTGTTTACAACTCATACCCACATGTGTGACCCTATACACAAAAGGTTACGTCACACCTGAAGGTAATCAAGGTGAAGGTCATAATAGAAACTAGATAAGACCAAATAATATTATTTACACTCCAAATTATTAAAGTTTCGACACAGACTAACATAAGTCACTTCCAAAAGTCCGACTAACGTATTAATAAATTAAGCCAGTAAAGTATACTCGGCGTCATTAATGAAGGGTCAAGCTATTGGTAACACTATTTCTTTAACATTTGCACGTGCAAGTCGCTTTATCCATGGAAAGTGGACGACAATCACATGCATCGATGCTTTTTCACTGTCATTCTCTGTTCAGTTACCTGTTTGAAATCCCAGCTTAAAATGAAACGATCTTTGACACTTACTGAAAGGGGTCAGGCCTTTTGGAATCTGGTGAAACTGCTGTCTGCTTTAATGTCAGATTCAGACTGCTAGTGGTAGACTGTGGCGGAGAGTTCAAGCCAATGGGTCCGTGGAATATGCAAGTCGACCAAAACAGTCCGAGATGACAGAACACTTCAATGTTAGCAATGTAAGGATATCCAGGAGCACGTTAAAGGGCAGACGGACTCCACTGTTGGCGACATGCAGTTCATCCACCACTAACACCAGGTCACAGGCAGGTGCTTTTGAGATGGAGTAGTCATCATGTTCCCTGGAATCAACATCACTGGTCTCGTGTGCTGTTCACATACGAAAGCAGATTCAATTTGTCCTTTCATTATGGTCGACAGATGATTTATCGTCGCAATGAAGAGCGAATCACCGATGCAACTGTGGCTACGCATAACTGATTTGGCGGGGGTCGGTCGTGGTTTGGGCAGGGATAACTCCTACTGGACGTACTGCACGTGGTCGTGGGTAGTCTTACCGGACAGCATTCTCGGGACGAGATTCTGGTTCCTGTAGCAGTACCATTCCTGAAAGCTATGCATGGCTTTTATGGTCGACCCTCTTTACTGCAAGACGACAACGCTAGTTCTCATAGGGCCAGGATTGTCGCGGAACTCCTCAGGCAGCAGGATGTAGAGCGGATGGAGTGGCCAGCCCAATTGAGCATGCCGGGATCACTGGATCTCTCAGGTCTCCACAGAGCTCTAGTAGGGGAATGGAATACGATTCAATTCAATTCAATTCTTTATTGTATGAAAGGCCATAGGCCCATATACAAAAGAGATATATCTTGACAATGGCATATATAATCAACTTTCTAACTAATCAATTCTTTTCTTAACAAAAATACATTGTAGATAAATAGAGCAACTTTTTGTTGTTTTGGAGGTTCTTTGCTGGAAAGTAAGGAAGACAATAGTTAACGTTGATTTGAGATAAAGACAGTTGCGGTAGATACTTATTTCTTAGATTTTCATATACAGGACAAATAAACATAAAATGGAATTCATCTTCAATAATGTAACAGAATGGACATAATCTTTGGGTTTTTTTCCATAGCAACATATCTTCCACGGTTAATTAATAAATCATTAAGGCCTAATCTAAATCGTATAAAAGCATTGCGAATATTTCTGTATTGAAGGTGAGCAAGATAACACTCAGGCTCAAGCAACGACTTAAATTGACGATATGAATCATATCTAGAACTTTCATTAATAGTTGAATGCCATTCCTGCTTAAACATATCAATAGCCCGCATACGAAACTGTTTAATAAACATATTTGCATTTCCAACTGTCTGTGATAACCAAATACAACCAAAACCATATCTAAATAGTAAGGTGCGAATATGAGATGTCCAGTTATTCTTTCCAAGATAATCAAGATATAAAAGCATATTGAAAGCTTTTTTAGGTAAACGATGTTCAGTCATATTAATTATTTTACACCAATATTTTAAACAACGACAATAAGATGATATGTACAATGGGAACCTCCCACATTCACCATAAACCATAACATTTGGTGTTGACAAACCAACATTTAGAAACTTTTTACAGGCAAGCAAATGAATTTTTTCTATGGTATAATACTCTTTAAAACCCCATATTTCAGCTCCATACAGTAAAATCGGTTGTATCTGAGAGTCAAATAATTTGAAGTAAATAGTCGGTGGAACAAGACCGAGCATAGGAACAACAGATTCCGCAATCTTTCCTTATGAACTTGATAATGAGCATGAGAAGAAGGTGCACCTGTGTCTTGGACGCGCGAGGAGGGTACACAAGATATTGAATGACCGAGTGCTTCGTTTTTGTCATTTTCATTTTAGAGTGGTGGCCTATACAACTGATGTTTGCTAGTGCTGTTTGAACTTTATTGTCTGTGTGTCACGTTTGTCAACACATTATACATTAAAATGACACTCTTAGTTTTATTATTTCTTAGAAACATTTCTTTACATGTGCTATATCGTTTGACCCGATATTAATGACGCCTTGTATAGTTCTTCATTATTTGACCTGAGGTCATCACCATGAAGTAGCCAATCAAGGACCTGGAATGCGATCGCACGTATGTTCATTATCTCTCATTGTTTTTTCACTTGATCGTGTGTAAGAAATACTAAGTAGATAGAGAGAGGGATAGTCCAACTTAGAATGACCTTGACCTTCACAAGTGAAGTCACTACTTGGTAATCAATAATCAATAATTTTACGTCCACCTGTGCCATCCATTTATTTTGACAGACTCGTTAAGACTGGCTCCTAAATCTCCAACTGTTCCTGAAGTTCTACTATGTCTAACACCCGTGAAGATACGAGTTAGAATTGGTTTTCAGCAACCCGTGCTTGTCGTAAGGGGTGACTAACGGGATCGTGTTGTCAGGCTCACTGACGTGCTTGACATGTCATCGTATCCCAATCGCGTAGATCGATGCTCATGCTGTTGATCACTGGATTGTCTAGTCCAGATCTACAGACCGCCGCCATTTAACTGGAATATTGCGGCGTTAAACAAAAACAAACAACAAAAAACCAAAAACAACAAAAAACCCAATAAACCACCAAATCTCACGACTGACACATCAGCAGGAACATGCCTCAGATGTTTCGATATAGTGAGATTCCCAATTTACGATTTACATCATTAAATTGAATAGAGATTCAATGCTTATGTTATCCATTGATATGAAACAAGAAATGACACACATCCACCATGATAGCATGTTGTATAAGGCCTATGTGTATTATCCAAGAGATTAGATACAGCTGTTGTCACCATCTCTTCACCTCTCAGACACAACCAGTGAGTGGAAGATACCCAATTGTAAATCGATGGTGTTTCGGTGCTAGATATATTGTACTGCAAAACAGCCTCTAAAGTATCAGAACACTGGTAAATACAGACCTGATGTATAAGCAGCGTGCTCTATGTGTATCTAGCACGGATGGGTAGCTATTCATTAAGTGACGAATGGACACTTTCCACCTTACCGCCTAGATTGTTCAGAGTCCTGACCGGTCTAGTGGACGGAGGGTCAGCCCAAATATGTTTTATAGGTCCACGTGGTCTGAAGTAATGATATAGGGTCATTAGTTCATACTGTCTCATAACGTTTAAGTGCCGTGAAAAGTTTTTTTTTGGTCCAGACCTGACTTGGAAGCAGCGTGCTCTAGGTGTACCTAGCGCTGCTTGGTAGCTGTTCATTTGGTGATAGGCGATATATTCTACTAGACAGAGCGTCGGCTCTAATAGGGTTTAAGGTCCGCACAGTCTCAGGTGACGAGATGAGGTTTTTTAGTACATAAGGTCGTAAGGGCCGAGACGGTGTTTATTGATCCATATGGTGGTCTTATAGGCAGAGATAGGGTTTATCCGAACATAGGGTCTTAAGTGCCGAGATAAGGTTTATCGGAACACAGGGTCGTAAGGGCCTAGATAGGGTTTATTGGAACATAGGGCCTTAAGGGCCAAGATAGGGTTTATTGGAACATAGGGTCTTAAGGGACGACATAGGGCTTTTTGGTACATCAGGTCGTAAGGACCGAGATAGTGTTTATTGGTCCATAATGTCTTCAGGGCCGAGATAGGGTTTATCGGTACATTAGGTCTTGAAGGCTGAGATCGGCTTTATTTGTACACGTAAGGTCTAAAGAGCAGTTTTGGGGTTTATTGGTACATAAGGACTCGAGGGACGAGGTAGGGTTTATCGGTATATAAGGTGTGACAGGCCTTGATAGGGTTGATTGGTATATGAAGTCTTGATGGTCGAGAGAGGCTTTATTGGTATATGAGGGAGTTTAGATTTTAAGTCACATATTTCAATATTCAATATATGGCAATATTTCAGCCATATCATTATTGGTATATGGAATTCGGTGATCGGTGATGGAATTCCTCGACTTTTCTGCCAACCCATTGCATGCAGCTCAGTTCTAATTGTCTCCTTACATACATCCACAGTTCCTCTATCAATCATATCCAGCCTTAAGTTTTCTAAACTCCTTCGTTTGTTTTTAGAAACAAGAATACCAAGCCGCCTCCTGTCACCGACAGTCAATTTTCTGGGCCTACCTGCGCCTCCCTGGTGCTCAATGCCATATCCATTTGCAATATTTTTCAAAACACGATAAACAGTGGACAAAGGGATGCCTGTTCTACTTGAAATCACTTTAGCTGATCTGATGTCCTTGTTATAATACTCTAAAATCAACTTCCTCCTCTCTAAATCATCCATACTGAGGATCACTGAAAATGTCGTCTGCTAGCAAGTAAACAAAGGGGGATAACTCTTCACAAACTAATGAAAAAGGATTAACGGAGTTGTCTCTCTTGAATGAAACCAAGTACATGTACTAGATAGCTGGTCAAGGTTGTTTATACTAGAAATACAATTAAACATATTCCTAAAATTCTCAATAATTTCTGGTCATACTATATGTAAAGAATTGGCAACGGGAAAATCAAGAATAAACACGATTCCTGTGCAACATACAGTGATAAGTAGTTTAGAATCTTTGAAATCAAGCCATTTTTTGAAAAAAAAATATCGATGGAACCAGACAAAAAATTCAAAAGTTCGAAAAATAATTGAAATATAGAGAAATAAGATAGTTGCTCTTTCAAAGAAACCTCAAATGACGAGCAAAAAGTCGAGATTAAGAAACAAATAATGGAACTAACGAGGAAAAAATTGAAAAGATTTATAATAAACAGATTCATTCTACTAATTTGGCACCAGCATGATTCGAACAAATGTACCAAGAGACGATAGTTTTTACTTGCATGGTTCTACATTTCTCAGCTTTAAAATTTGCTTGAACCGCGAGGGAACAAAACAGTGTCTAATATATGAATGACATTGTAACATTACATTTGATGGGGGCAGATAATACACTTGACTGGATGGCTGGGGGAAGTATAGGTTGCATAGGAATAGGATGCAGTTTGGGGTAGGGCTGGGACGGGTAGGAAAAAATGGAATCGAGTACCCGCATGTACTTACCCGAATCGGAATCGAGTACCCGGAAATGTAAGGAATACAGCGCTTCTGTCAACTTTCTGAATATTCAATTATAGAAAACTTATAAGGGTGTCAATAAGACATTAAAATGATCTCAAGCTATATATTTTACGTCTGTTTAACCAATATAAAGAGTAACAACATTACTTACATTGCTCGTTAAAATAAACTTTTCGTTCCTACTGTTACTGTAACTTGACTACTCACTGCACATGCGCAGACAAATTACAGTCGTTAATAACAACCTCCATTAATCGGACAATACCAATGATGTAAATGTGTTACGTTATGATGAAAAAGATAAGTTATTATCTGCCCTTGTCATTACAGAGTTCTCTCCCTTTCCGGGTACTCGATTCCTAGAAATAGACCCGGATTCGAGTACCCGAGTACCCGTCCCAGCCCTAGTTTGGGGATGAACCTACCACCGGTTACATGCATCACATGGATACCTAGCTAATCCTTATGAATTTTTGAGTAGCATACATATACATATATATATTTGCATGGTTATGTGTACTAATATCAAAACGATTAGTATACGCTGCTAAAAAGGGGAAACTAAACGTAGAAACAATTGGAAATATCTGACGAAGTTCTGCTAATATTCATACGAACTGAATACCAGTGAATATCTCCTGTCTGCATACCTTCAGTTGTTGGCAATCTATACCCTGTTTTTATATTGTACTGTACTCTATAGTTAAAATGTTTTAGATTTATTTACTAGTTTTACATTTATAACTTTGAATTTCTAGTTGTGTTACTGTCCTTCGTTGACAGGTTTTTATAATCTACCTTTAATCATTACTAAACAATAACTTAATTTAGTGACGATATGGCTGAAATATTGCCAAAGTGACGTTAACTTTTAACTCACTCACCCACTCACTGAACACGTCATCAGCAGCCGCCGAACCTCACAGAACAGGAAGAATGGCTAATAATTCTCCAGGCCACCAATCGTAATCTGTAGCAGTCCCAGAGTCTCATGGGCACCATACAGTATACTGAGAACAGATGACCTTCACCTTGACATTAGATTGCTTCATGTGCGCCATGAAGAGTCTCGGTCAGTGACTATGACTTTGTGTCAAATTTAGTCTGATCTGTTGAGTATTTATTTGATACATAAAGTATCTGAAAAACACTTTGTGTTTCTTGTTTTGCAGGGAATAATTAATCATAATAATTACTCAGTGGCATCATAATGTTTTAACATTTGCATGTAAACAAATTAAATGACACAATCACTCACTCATTCATCCACACACTCACCCCCCACACACTCACTCACAAGCTCTCCAACCCAGCCACCCCCACGACTCCTGCAATCACCCACGCACCCACTAACCCATGTACTCTCATCCACACAATGAGCCTCACACACATGCTCATTCCACAACCGAAACCCAGATAACCACTTACTAACACACTCTATACCCACACGCCTACTGACCACGCCACACCCACATCCATACACTCATACACTCACACTAATCCATGTACTCTCATCCACACAATGAGCCTCACACACATGCTCATTCCACACCCGAAACCCAGATAACCACTTACTAACACACTCTATACCCACACACCCACTGACCACGCCACACCCACATCCATACACTCATACACTCACACTAACCCATGTACTCTCATCCACACAATGAGCCTCACACACATGCTCATTCCACAACCGAAACCCAGATAACCACTTACTAACACACTCTATACCCACACGCCTACTGACCACGCCACACCCACATCCATACACTCATACACTCACACTAATCCATGTACTTCATCCACACAATGAGCCTCACACACATGCTCATTCCACACCCGAAACCCAGATAACCCCTTACTAACACACTCTATACCCACACACCCTCTGACCACGCCACACCCACATCCATACACTCATACACTCACACTAACCCATGTACTCTCATCCACACAATGAGCCTCACACACATGCTCATTCCACACCCGAAACCCAGATAACCACTTACTAACACACTCTATACCCACACGCCTACTGACCACGCCACACCCACATCCATACACTCATACACTCACACTAATCCATGTACTCTCATCCACACAATGAGCCTCACACACATGCTCATTCCACACCTGAAACCCAGATAACCACTTACTAACACACTCTATACCCACACACCCACTGACCACGCCACACCCACATCCATACACTCATACACTCACACTAACCCATGTACTCTCTCATCCACACAATGAGCCTCACACACATGCTCATTCCACAACCGAAACCCAGATAACCACTTACTAACACACTCTATACCCACACGCCTACTGACCACGCCACACCCACATCCATACACTCATATACACTCACACTAATCCATGTACTCTCATCCACACAATGAGCCTCACACACATGCTCATTCCACACCTGAAACCCAGATAACCCCTTACTAACACACACTCTATACCCACACACCCACTGACCACGCCACACCCACATCCATACACTCATACACTCACACTAACCCATGTACTCTCATCCACACAATGAGCCTCACACACATGCTCATTCCACACCCGAAACCCAGATAACCACTTACTAACACACTCTATACCCACACACCCACTGACCACGCCACACCCACATCCATACACTCATACACTCACACTAACCCATGTACTCTCATCCACACAATGAGCCTCACACACATGCTCATTCCACACCCGAAACCCAGATAACCCTTACTAACACACTCTATACCCACACACCCTCTGACCACGCCACACCCACATCCATACTCCTCATACACTCACACTAATCCATGTACTCTCATCCACACAATGAGCCTCACACACATGCTCATTCCACACCCCACACCCAGATAACCCTTACTAACACACTCTATACCCACACACCCTCTGACCACGCCACACCCACATCCATACCCTCATACACTCACACTAATCCATGTACTCTCATCCACACAATGAGCCTCACACACATGCTCATTCCACACCCCACACCCAGATAACCCCTTACTAACACACTCTATACCCACACACCCTCTGACCACGCCACACCCACATCCATACACTCATACACTCACACTAATCCATGTACTCTCATCCACACAATGAGCCTCACACACATGCTCATTCCACACCCGAAACCCAGATAACCACTTACTAACACACTCTATACCCACACACCCACTGACCACACCACACCCACATCCATACACTCATACACTCACACTAACCCATGTACTCTCATCCACACAATGAGCCTCACACACATGCTCATTCCACAACCGAAACCCAGATAACCCCTTACAAACACACTCTATACCCACACACCCACTGACCACACCACACCCACATCCATACACTCATACACTCACACTAACCCATGTACTCTCATCCACACAATGAGCCTCACACACATGCTCATTCCACACCCGAAACCCAGATAACCACTTACTAACACACTCTATACCCACACACCCACTGACCACGCCACACCCACATCCATACCCTCATACACTCACACTAATCCATGTACTCTCATCCACACAATGAGCCTCACACACATGCTCATTCCACACCCCACACCCAGATAACCCCTTACTAACACACTCCATACCCACACACCCTTTGACCACGCCACACCCACATCCATACACTCACACTAATCCATTCTAAACATTCCCTCAGGAATAATTTCACCGCTACAGGCACCTACTCATCCAAACCCCGTCCTTCTCTCTCTCCATTTCTCTCGCTCTCTCTCTCCCTCTTTCTCTCACCCTCTCTCCTCCTCTCTTTCTCTCTCTCTCCCTCTCTCACTCTCTCTGTCTCCCTCTCTCTCCCTCCCTTTCTCTCGCTCTCTCTCTCTTTCTCTCTCTCTCTCTCACTCTTTCTTTCTCTCTCACTCTCTCTCGCTCTCCCTCTCTCCCTCCCTCTTTCTCTCCCTCTCTCTCTCAATCAAGTTTTGATGAAGACATAGTTTTATTTATATAACGTGTTTACCGCAGGATTTTATTTATTTATGCCGCTATTTTTATGTTATTTTCCGCTATTACTTAAACGTGGTTACATTCAGACACGTTTGAATAGCTTCTTTAAACTCTTCTCAAGCTTATCGCAACTCAACATGTTTAACATGCGCCTAATTATCCACTCACTTTAATGTTTATGTTTTCCGTACAAAGTGAAACGGATTGCTACAAACTACTGCAACTTCAAATACTCGCTTCTAAACATTTACAATAATTTGTAATAACATGCATCATCAGTAAGAATCTCCACGAGAACTGGGAACAATGTTAGCTGTTTTCGGTGAAATGAAACTTTGCCACCGCAGTGATCATGAGTCTGGGAAATATTCACATTGCAAGAATCGTACATCTATGGAATATTAGACACCTGCCTCTGTTCATGCATGACCCGTGAAGAATCCGGGTTAGAATTTATCTTCAGTAACCCATGCTTGTCGTAAGAGGTGACTTACGAGATCGGGTGGTCATGCTCGCTGACTTAGTTGACACATGTCATTGTATCCCATTTGTGTAGGTCGATGCTCACGCTGTTGATCGTAGGATTTTGTGGTCCAGACTCGATTATAAACAGATCACCGCCATACAGCTGGAATTTTACAGAGTGCGGCGTTAAACAAAAAACTCCCAACAAAATCCCAACAACTCCCCCCCCCCCCCACACACACACACACATACACACACAGACACACACACGCAACAAAAAAACCCAAAAATAACCAAAAAACAAGAATGAGGTCAATTTATATTAACATGTCATTAACATGTCATTAACATGTCAGTGTGTTATCCAAGAGACTCGATTATTTACAGGCCGCTGCCATATACAATGTTGCTGGAATATTGCTGAGTGTGGCGTTTAACAACAACCACACGAAACAAACTCTTCAATCCGATGAACGCCTGAAACATTTCAGGTATGCAGGTTTCTAGGTTGCGTTACATGACGACGTTTATTTAAGGTTACAGCAGCATTAAAATAAATGCGGTGCATGAAATCACGGCAGGTATGTAAACATATACATTGTTTTTAACTGCAGATCCAATTTAAAACGCATACCTGTGTGGAAATACATCACGCCTGAAGACCATTCTATGGGAGCGTATATATGCCACATTCTAAAATGTGTTTCATCATTATCCATCTGTCAAAAACCCGGGTTAGAATTGGTCTTCAGCAACACATGTGAATCATCGAATCAATTCAGTGTTTGACATTGTGAGCATCTGTCTACGAAACTGGATACGATACATATATAACACATGTTATATTTGGGATGACACTTTCTTAGTAAAGTACAGATTCTTGTACTTTGGTTGGGTTGAGTCCAATCCCACCCTCAGAGTCAGGCACTTAATCGCCAGCACACAAAGTGGAAGTCGCGGTGGCTGAACGGGTTAGACGGCTGACTTTGTTTGCTGGCGATTAGGTACCTGACTCTGAGGGTGTGGGTTCGAATCTCGGACTGGACTCAACCCAACAAAGGTACTAGAATCTGTACTTTACTAAGAATGTGTTATCCCAAATATAACATATGTTACATCTGACCACTTTCTAAATGACATTGTGTAATCACGACGTGCATATACGTCAGCAAACCTAACCACGGGATCCCCTTTTGTTGCCTCTTACGTCAAACATAGGTTGCTGAAGGCAATTTCCAACCCGGATTCACAAAGCGATCCAGTACATAATATAGACTCCGTTTGCCATTGCATGCTTCCATACATGTACCTTTGCTGTAGGGGTATGAAAAGACGTCATTTAATTGAGTTGCCATAACTTTTACAGTACGCGTCCGTAAATACGCCTCTTAATGGAGTAGGTGAGTGAGAAATGTTTCACGCCTTAGTGAGTCAGTGAGTGTACAGCGTGCATGTAAAGTGTGATGTTTCGTGCGGAGTGATCTGTATGTCAGGCGCCACGTCTGTTCGACTTCTAGTAACATGTCATTACTTGTAAGCATCTCGGAAAGTTTACATATCGACTCACTGCCTCAGTTTCTAAGCTCCTAGCCAAAGGAGATCTCGTGGCATGACGTTTCTGCAAATTACTTGTAATGGTATTGACGTATTGAAACCCTATTGCTGTTATACGAACACGTCTAAGGCATCTCCTGACTGCCCAGTGTCAATACTTCCCTGCGACACTAGCAAATCCTATCATGTGGAAGACGAACTCGTTTATAACACGTTCATAAACCTCCATATATTGTTCCCTGCAATACGAGGCACCACCTTTGTTCAGTCTGGAAGTTTGGGAGTCAATAAACGACATTAACAGGCCTTATGACTTGGTTGGATATCCAGCTAATATTGCTAGGAAGCAGAATTACAACGCTGATCGTGAGTTTGCTCAATGAAGAATGCAAACACTGATATATAGAATGGCCAGAAATTATTGAAAATTTTAGGAATATGTTTAATTAGATTTCTAGTATAAACAACCTTGACCAGCTATCAAGTGCTTGGTTTCATTCAAGAGAGACAACTCCGTTAATCCTTTTTCATTAATTTGTGAAGAGTTATCCCCCTTTGTTTACTTGCTAGCAGACAACATTTTCAGTGATCCTCAGTGTGGATGATTTAGAGAGGAGGAAGTTGATTTTAGAGGATTATAACAAGGACATCAGATCCCCCCCCCAAAAAAAAAATTAAAACAAATTACAATCTTTAAATTCTCAATAATTTCTGGTTGTACTGTAACATGCAGAGGGGGCTGTAGTCGACAGCTTCAGTTCCATGTCCTCTTCAGTAGATCCCACGCGGAATGCCGGGCATTCGTTCCCCTTTCTAAACTGTTCAGTTGATTTATATACAAGGTTTCGGTGTCGCTTGGAGGTGTATACCGAATCCGTAGCAAAACTCATTACAAGATTCATCATAAATGGTCTATCTCCACAGAGGGACATTGTCAGACGTCGGGGTCGAAGTCGGTGAAACCATGGCAACGTTTTAGAATGTATGTAACAGGTGACTCACAAAACAAGGCTTCAGCTAACAATTTTAGTAAAGGGAATATATAAGTAGATCTTGACAACTTATTCTTGATTTAACAAAGTTGACCTAGGTATACATGCTTGAAGATACCTGCCATGACACACGCTGTTGCACCGTTAAGACATTGTTTGACGAGACGCTATTCCCTTTACTGCTTATGCTATAATCTTTACTATAGGGTCCCTTGAAGACGCCATACACTTTACTGTTGGCGCCCGCAAAGACCACTTGATGGAGACGCCATACACTTCACTGTTGGCGCCCGCGAAGACACCACTTGATGGAGACGCCATACACTTCACTGTTGGCACCCGCAAAGACACCACTTGATGGAGACACCATACACTTTACTTTTGGCGCCCGCAAAGACACCACTTGATGAAGACGCCATACGCTTTACTTTTGGCGCCGGCAAAGACACCACTTGATGGAAACGCCATACATGTTACTGTTGGCGCCCGCAAAGATACCACTTGGTGGAGACGCCATAACCTTTACTGTTGGCGCCCGGCAAGGCATCACTTGAGTCAGACACCACAACATTTGCTGTAGGGGTCTGCAAAGACGTCATTTAATTGAGATGCCATAACTTTTACAGTACGCATCCGTCAAGACGCCACTTAATGAAGTTGGTGAGTGAGAAATGTTTTGCGCCGATTTCAACAATATTCCAGCAATATCACAGCGGAAGACGCCAGAAATGGACGTCAAACGTCGTACCCGAGACTTTGGCGTGATAAGCACACGCTTTAACCACCATACTATCCCACGTCCCCTTACTTGATGGATGCGTCATGTCCCATGAAGGCATCAGTTGTTAGAGACGCCATAAACTGCGCTTAAACATTCCTTTTATATTAAGTTGTATCCTATAGGGACATGCCCTTATAGACCGTGCATGTAGATATGGACACAGCGAGACACATGTATGGAGGAATAGAATTACTGGAACAGCTTCGTTGAACGTGAGTCATACAATTCCAGATAATGTCCGACATCAGGTATGAACTGTCAGAGTTACTGACTTCTCAAGGAAACAGCGCGATATCTGGTGCTATACAAATGTCATATTTCACTGCAGCGTCTGACGAGCTAAACTTTAAACGTTGCTCCGGTTATAACGTGGCTCTGCAATTTTCTTGGCTAGCTGAACAGTCTTGTCAGACATTACAATCACCTTGACCTTATTGGTTAGGTAATACAAAAGACATAGCTACCATAGCTCTATACTGGTCCATTCCATGTTTTAAGTATGTTACCCGTGGAGCGGTCAAGGGGTTCAAGATTACATCAATTCTATAGCGCCGTGCACTTATGTGAGCATACTGTGAGTGTGTGTGTCTTTGTGTGTGAGAGAGAGAGGGGGTGGGAGAGTGTGTGTGTGTTTGTGTGTGAGAGAGAGAGTGAGTGAGAGAGAGAGTGAGAGAGTTAGAGAGAGAGTGAGATTGAGAGAGTGAGAGAGAGAGTGTGAGAGAGTGAGATTGAGAGAGAGTGAGAGAGAGAGAGAGCGTGAGAGAGAGAGAGAGAGAGAGAGAGAGAGAGAGAGAGAGAGAGAGAGAGAGAGAGAGAGAGAGAGAGAGAGAGAGAGAGAGAGAGAGAGTGAGAGAGTGAGAGAGAGAGTGAGAGTGAGAGTGAGAGTGTTATTTGTTGTACTAGTCTAGACAAATACTGGCCTTAGAGTGATATAACATTGAGATGCCTTGTCGTAGTTTAACGCCGATGCCCAGTTCAGGCAAATAATACCGATCAGTCCTCGTTTCTCCCCTTAATTCCTCTAACAACTCACAACATCAACAAGTACCTGTTTAACGACCTGTGGTCAAACCATAGATCTTCCAAGGAGGGTGTCCTGTTAAGACTGGTGCAAACACAACCACGTGGTGGATTCGAGTGAGTGATTTGAATTTTACGCTGCTTTAAGCACGATTGTGGCAATACCAGGACACCAGGAATGCGTTTTCACACATTGTCCACAGCTGACGCTTTAACCACGAGGCTACCCCGCCGCTTACATAACCTTCATAGAATACAACTCAGCTCTTAATTGCCATACTCGTAATGTGTTGGCACAAGTTTGTAGTCACAACATCAACATTGTTTTCGTTTATGCTTCAAAACATTTAAATCTCGGACCGATGTTTGAGAGATAACATACTGTGTTTTCAATGTAGTGTTACTTGTCCCCTAGATTCAACCGGGTTCAGCTAAACTTGGAATGGAAAACACTGAGTAACCTAGTGCTGCATTGAAAACACGGGAAAATGGATATTTTCACGTTTATCGTGGTTTTTTTAATTTTCAAGAAGTCACAGATCGTTATTTATTTTACAAGACACAGGGAAATGTTTGCTCTGATGAATTAAGTATTTGTGGATATAACTCTGTGACATCATGTTATCTGTGATTTTTACAAGATTTCACTATTCAGAAAATACTGCTGTGTGACGCTCTGAAATTATCAGTCAAATCTTGCTCTTCTCTCTACTGTGACAAATGTCACCGGGTATATTGTGCGTTAGTTACATAATACTGAATAATCCAATGTTGTGATCCGATTATCGATCCGAATTGAAGAAATATACTGTCACGAAGTAACCAAAATAGGGGATATTCGACAAAATGGTGTCACAACTAAGGGTACTTTATAACGGACCATTGGAATGAGATTTTTGCATTTGTCGTTGAACGTCAGATGACCAAAGAGTGTCAGATGAATAACCAAAAACGTCCTACTGTCTATCATGTCATTTACCATGAAAAGTCAAACTCATTAATATCAGGGGCTCCTTTCACAAAGCAACCTTTACTAAGGTTAACCTTAACTCCCATTCTTCAACACTACACTAAGGTTACCTTAGTGACTTACGATCACCTTAGTGCTTTGTGAAAGGAGGCCCATGTGAATCCGCCTCTATTCTCAGGACATTCCCGGATGCGACGAGGCATACTTCGAAACAAACGTCCAATGTCAACTAGGTTGATTCCACTTGATTCTTCCTGCAGGGCAGTGCCAAGTTCGTTTTAGTGATGTTGATGACGAGGCTGCACGCGCCTCTAAGGATATCTCTGACATGTTCGATGAGTGACACGTCTGAAGTACTGGTCAGGTATATAGTTATGTTCTTGGAAGAGGTACCCAGCAGCAACACGATCCCCGTGTGTGTTTGCGCTCTCATCTTGAAACACAAAACGACGTCCTTAACGTGTGCCTTCTGGACGTTGTCATGCTAGTAGTAGCCGATTTGTAAGTCTTGAATTTAGTACGACACCGCATACCACAGGAAGACGTCACACAGCTGACGAAAATGTGTCAGCCGGACACAGAAAAGCTCCATTTATCATTTTTTGCCTTTTGTGAACAATAATTGTTGTACTACACTTTATTTCCACATTTCCATAAGACATAATTCCGTCAGTGATGTTGTTGTCGAATCAGATGCAGTTATTTCAGACAACTTTAAACGTGGGTTGCTGAAGACCGTCATGGAACACCAATTTAAGGCTTTCTTAACCTCCATGTACATATAAGAACGACTACAGAAATACAACGACGAAGAGAGAAACTTAACATGGGAAGGAACGAAGTTAATTGACGCTAATTTGTGATTAGAATTGAACAAATGAACCCTGTGTGAAATTATCAGTGATAAACAAATGGAAGATACTTAAGTCATGGACAAATGGAAGATAATTCAGCTATGGACAAGTGGAAGATGTTTAAGCTGTGGACAAAATGGAGACAATTAAGCCTTGGACAAATAGCAGATAATTAAGCCATGGACAAATGGAAGACAATTAAGCCTTGGACAAATGGAAGACAATTAAGTTTCGGACAAATGGAAGATCACTAAGCCATGGGTAAATGGAAGATAATTAAGGAATGGACAAACGGAAGTTACTCAAGCACTGGACAAATTGAGGATAATTAAGCCATTGGCGAATGGAAGATAATTAGGAATTGAAAAATGGAAGATAAATATGCCATGGACAAATGCAAGATGATTAAGCCACGGACAAATGGAAGATAATAGGCAAATAGAATGCAAGAGGTAAATAGTGCTGTGAGCAATGGTCAAACACAAGTTCGACCAGCTAATGAACCTCGTTTTGGATAAAGTGAAAGATAGATGGTCAAGATTAATATATCAGACCTACATGAATCAATTAACCATATAAGTAAAACAATCCGACAACAACGATTCAGCTGAATTGCGGATTTATCCACATAGACGTACGTGCAATAAATAGCCTTCAGTGAGATTAAGGCGTGATCCAGACTGGCTCAATAAGGCGTTATCGGTTCGGAATCACTAAATATCAGGTCGCTTGTAAGCCTCTCTGGTAAGCCAGACCATGCATAAAGATTAGGCAGTGGACGTATTTAGATACCGTTCAAGATACGTTTTAGGTGGAGAAGATCTTTAATTGCTTCAATCTACGTATGTAATTGTTCTAACTCATGTACCGTTACAGTAACACAAAGTCATTTACGAATATATTTCTAGACTTCAGTAATAGCGTTTCTATTTATCCTTTGGGTTTCTTTTCAGTCGCGTGTCTCCCCACTGCAGACATCCTAGTTTGGGGACGGCTTAAACAAACAAAAGGTTGAATGTACTCTTACCGATTGGGAGGATAGATACACTGAGCACCATCCATGTTGACCACGCAATCATAGACACAGCATGGAATCTAGTCAAGAGAAACTTGTTTAAATCATCATGAATGCTTTCTTGGTGTTCCTGGCGCCTATGACCAGAATGCGTTTGAATCGGTTCTATAAAATGTGTCAGCGTCCACAGTGGTGGTTGAACATCATTGTAATACGCTGAGGGGCGTGGTGGGCGAGCTGGCCAAGACGCCAGGCTAGTGATCCAGCGAGGTTGAGGTGCCGGGATCGAGCCCACCTGTGACCGGGTGTAAAAAACCTTGGAGTCAACTTTCTGTGCAGACTCTTTCAGTGTTGTCACAACCCCTAGTGTACAGTACACATCCCTGTGCACTTAAAAGAACCCACGAATCCGTTGGTATATGACCAGATGGTGGCCACATGAATACGTGCAAACACCTAGTTGCGGGTACAGCAACGTGCAGTGAACTTGGACAAAGTACTGTGACTATGTGTCCCAGTCCACCCAGCTCGTTAGGATGAGAAAGCCACAATAACTCGGTGCGCCTAGTGGCTGCAAGAGTTGTATACTCCCCAGGGAGTTGAGATTGATAATACGATGTGCCGTTGTGATTGACATCCAATGATCGAGGGGAAAATACCAGCGCCTTGAGCAAGCACTAGTTGCCTGGATATGTGCGCTATATAAATATCCTATAATAAAAAAAAAATAATAAAAATCATTAACAATAAATCGATTTCAAGGAGTCAATCGATTTTTCCATGCAAAATATTCAACACAATTATTAACAATGCATAGTTTGTTAAGTGACTGATGGTGACACTGGTGTAGCAGCAGGATATGCTCCCATCTTGGCGAACACCGGGTGTCATCACTCGTTGATGGTGATTCACAGCCTGTATCGTGTAATCGACTCTGCTTTTGGTAGCGATTCTTATATAGCTGTCGAAATGTTATTAGAAATTACTTAGCTAATATTAGTCATTATCGCAGCGACCCGTGCCAGTTATATTCGGACACTTGACGTAATTTCCATAGACTTACATGTTAATTTAGTGTAGCATAAATAATTTTCATGAATTTCATTTTCGTAAGATCCAAGTCAAATTTTGCAAACTTTTGAGGAATCATCTTACCTACAATCACATAACTTCTGTTTAATTTTCTGTTGCTTATTTATCGAATGGCAACAATTTAATCAACATATGTACAGTGCCATGCACTCCTTTAACATGGCGGCCTATGGGACTGTGCATTGTGGATCCATACGTAAGTTGATAAATGTGATGTTATTAGTTAAATATTGGTCGGAGAATTACGTGCGCAGAGCAGATATGATTTCAAATTTGCCTGTCAAATTTTACATAGATCCATCCAAAACTCACTTCATGAAAATAACTTATGCAACACTGAAATAACATGTAAGTCTATGGAAATTACGTCAAGTGTCCGAATATAACTGGCACGGGTCTGTACCCTCCCACCACTCCAACCGCCAGATAACCGTCCAGAGTAGCTTTGATGTCCACAACGTCGACACCCTTTGCAGTTCTATACTGGTGGTGCGTGGTCCTGTGCATAGAGCTCAGGTCACAAATCAGTTGATATTAATCAAAGTTGGTCGCGGACAGTCCTTGGATGGATGACCGTGTTTGGCAGCTTGACTCCTGAGAGTTTCTAGGACTTCAGTCCTGCCCCACAACGAAGCACATGTGCCACATGTGGTCTCACCCCAGGCAAGTGAGTTTGTTCATGAATTGCGCCTGTTCTCCCAGCAGTGAATGGGTACCCGGTGGGATAAGTCATATGACCTTCTATCACCTCACAGGTAGCTTGGTTTATCCGGGTTAATAAGGTGTTAGCGCCCTCTGCATGCACAAGTGCGTGGAAACACTATATTCTATGAAAGATGTTTATTCAGATAATGGATTGTGTATATAGCAAGGTGCAAGAATTCACACACAATGTTCATCAATCACATGAAAACAGCTCGCATATGACTCTTTATACTTTCGATTTCGTTTTTCCCCAGACGGTTTAATGGAACTGTTGTTTGCGTGACATTCCTTGCCTGGAGGCGCGTTGTTTTTAAAAACATGTGTAAAAAAATGCCACAAACGAATATTTTGAAAGGTTTCATTTAGAGATCTTTTCTAGTGAGCATTGTACATATCCCTTCGGCGACGCGACTTCAAACGTCTAACTAATATTTGTGATATGATGCTTTCAAATGTTGTTTTAAAACTATGATGTTGAGCGTCCTTTTAAAACCAAAGCGTCATGAACTGTGGGAGGGAGTGATTTTGTTCACATATCTTCTTGGTTGTAAGGCCTGTTAATGTAATTTTGATAGAGCCCAGTCAGACAGTGTATTGACAGACGCCATGACAAAAATAGTTATCAAAGAACAGAAACTATTGATCATAATGTCCGAGCTAAGTTCCAATAAACAGTTGACATTACAGTCAATACTAAACAAGATAATAATAATAGCAATACTCCATACCACAAAGGGGCATGCTCAAAGCGCGCATAAATGTTTAAAAACAAACACATCAAAAAGTCATATGAATCAGTATTGTAGTAAATATGAGCTTGGAGAGAGTTACTGTTTATATCGACTGAAAAGGTATGTTTTGAGGTTACGCTTGAACACTTGAAGGGATGGAGCTGTACGTAATTTAAGTGGAAGTGAGTTCCATAGTGCGGTTGCAACTGAAGCAAAAGAACGGGCACCAAATGTCTTGAGGTTGAATGATGGAGGATCCAGCAGGTGTTGGTTACTGGATCTGAGGGCACGAGCAGGAGTGTATGGTGTGAGAAGATCACACAAGTATGAGGGAGCCGTGGAGTTAACACACTGGTAAGCGAGAGTGAGTACCTTGAAATCAATTCTTTCATGGATCCGTAACCAGTGTAAGATGTGTTTGTTATTTGCCATTCTGACTATTTTAAAAGGTTTCCATATTTTTTAGATCACTGGATTGTCTGGTCCAGACTCGATTATTTACAAACCGCCGCCATATAGCTGGAATATTGCCGTGTGCGGCGTAAAACTAAACTCACTCACTCACTCACCATATTTTTTAATATGGCCTATTTATGCTGTCCTTTAAAATCAGTTGTCAAAAGAAGGTGACAAACGGCAAAGGTTTGGCTTTCAGCGAGACGTCTTTCAAAACACACCCTTCCTCAGCGTGGTCGGGACTGTGGGGTAGTCTAGTGGTTATATTAGTGAAGTACTCGTCACACCGAAGACCCGGGTTCTATTCCCTAAATATTTGTAAAGCGCTTTTTATCAATGTAATTGCTCAAACGCGCTATCTGAGTCCACTTTATCCATGTGCAGAGGTGAATAGGTGCGTCTTGAGTCCACTTTTAAAATTTGACAGTTCTGTTTCGGAACGAAGGATGGATGGTAAATTGTTCCAGTGGAAGGGTCCTGCTCTAGAGAATGACCTGTACCCATATGACTTAGTTCTAGTCTGTGGTATTTTAAGGAGAGACTGGTCCCTTCAGCGGAGTGATTGTTATGTTTGTGGTTGTTGTGAACCTGGACCTAGATTTTCGAAGCTCGCTTAGAGCTAAGATAGTCGTAAGTTAATGTTAATATATGGCACTTACGACTATCTTAGCGCTATGAGGGCTTCGAAAATCTAGGTCCTGGATCGCAAAAGGTAATCACATGAAGCGAGAATAATTGATACATACATACATACATACATACATACATACATACATACATACATACATACATACATACATACATACATACATACATACATACATACATACATACATACATACATACATACATACATACATAGCTCTCTTAGAGCTAAGATAGTCGTAAGTTAATGT
Organism: Haliotis rubra; assembly: GCF_003918875.1. Taxonomy (NCBI): domain Eukaryota; kingdom Metazoa; phylum Mollusca; class Gastropoda; order Lepetellida; family Haliotidae; genus Haliotis; species Haliotis rubra. Next base: position 99,048 of record NW_025765439.1, read on the forward strand.
TAATATATGGCACTTACGACTATCTTAGCGCTATGAGAGCTTCGAAAATCTAGGTCCTGGATCGCAAAAGGTAATCACATGAAGCGAGAATAATTGATGCACAATTGATGCCAAAGATGTTTTGCTTACATGCAGTCTTTAAGTACATCCTACAAAGCCAAATGTGAATGGTTGCCGTATCTTTAGTGTTTGAAATGTACATACAAATAAACACGACAAAACGGTATCATAGTCCTAAGAAATCTGTACAAAACGTCATTAGTAGAATTCCCATTCTGTCGTCAGCATGACATTGTGTTTACGAATCACTATCAGGTAGTGATGACGTTATCAGGCGTTCGCTAAAAGGTTAGGGTACTCTGCTCCCAAAACACAATGGCAGCACAGGGGACAGTGGGGTAGCCTAGTAGTTAAAGCGTTCGCTTGTCAGGCCGAAGTCCCGGGTTCGATTCCCCACATAGGTACAGTGTGTAAAGCCCATTTCTGGTATATTGCTTGAATACTGCTAAAAGCGCCGTAAACTAAACTCACACACTCACTCACTCGCCTGACTGGCGACCGGTTTTATTCTCCACAGGGTGTGTTCTGTACATAATTATGTTTTTAAGAATATTCCGTGACCCTCTAACTGTGATGATTAAATCGCATCAGAATGAATTATGGTCGGTCCCTTAAATTTCGGTTTGTTTCAGTCAAACATAGATGAAAAACAGGTTTTCCATGAAGCATGAAAATCTAAGCGGAATGTATGATGGAGACAATGAATAGTTTCACGGTATAATGAAAACAGCCATCCTATAAACTTTCATGACATCAGGAACGCCAAGAAAAGCAAACGAATCTTCGTAAAAGATACAATTTCCAATATATTCCGTATTCCGTTTTTGTCAAGTCGTCATACTAACGTATGACCCACTCTGTCCGGTGTCTATCGCGTGGTGCGTACATCTCAGTTTACACTACAACCGGAACAGTGAGAAAAGCAAATGAAGCTTCCTAACACATTATGCAAACATGACATATTCTTGTCACATTTATATTTTAACAGCCAAGTGTTAAAAATATCGACCCTTTTAACCGGCACCAGGTGTGAAAATTAACGAACCAAGTCTCTGAGCTTCCAAAGTTGTATTGTATATGTGTGGAGGTCTTTTTTACATCTGATTCCTGTTGCCTGTTTTGACTTTACCGCATGTTCCCTGTTTGTCAGGTTAATATCGATTTGTTTTTGCGTGCGTGTGTCTCTCAAACAACAACTTTAAACAATTTCAAAATACAAGGACAGTAGAACACATTAACATGACAATGAGCGAATAGTTCCACTGTATGACAAAAACAACTGTCACCTCAAATTACAAAGGTCCGGAAAACATTCATATCGTATTAGTTTTACTTCTTTTCTTTTTGTTAAATACACAATAACGCCTGTTTTGCTGGTTTCTTTGTAGTCTAAGTCACATTCAGCACAACTCCAGGTACATGGCGGCAGTCTGGTCCAGAAAACCCAGTGGTTGGAATGATGTCAAAGATGATAAATTATGAGCAAAGATGTCAGCAAGCCTGACCACCCGATCCTGGCTTTACGGCAAGAATGGGTTGCTGAAGACTTGCTGTGGTATACTCAGATATACACAATCGATTCCGGCATTTGCAGAAATTATTTATGAATATGGAAATTTGTCGCTTGTATCTATGGAATTATGCTCGGGGCGGGCATCAATGGAATACACTGGAATCACTCAAATACTCAACAGGAACACTTTTTATGGATAGACATCTTCTTTATTGCAATACATGCGACGTTATGTGTAAATCCTAACACTGTCACCAAGTACCGTTATCATTTGCTTGATAACGGTGTGAGGATCTACACCGAAACGTCGCATCTACTGCAACTATTGCAATGAAGAGGTTGTCTATCCATACAAAGTGTTCCTTTTCATAATGCCACCAAAGAACGTAAACACCCAAATATTGCCAAAAGCGGTGTGGAACTCAAGATCAGAACTGAACAGCACAAACGCAATGATGACTGACTGAGTTTGGTTTTACGCCGCTTTTAGCAATATTCCAGCAATATCAAGGCGGGGAACACCAGAAATGGGCTTCACACATTGTACCCATGTGGGGATTCGAACCCGGGTCTTCGGCGTGACGAGCCAACGCTTTAACCACTGATTTTGAGTTATTTGAGACCTATGTTAATACAGGAATATGTCTGTTTATTCATGGCATTTGATTGTTTTGTAATATACAACGGTCTTGTCACACTTTCAGCTTACACATATGAATAACACATTTCCTTATCCCCCTGGGTGCCACAGGGACATATATGTCCTTCCCCTTCAACCCTCACTTTGGAGTCCAATAAAAATCAAAATGTCCCACGCACACAAATACACTTCACAGTTTCGAATTCTGCGGGAGATTTCCTGTTTCTTGATACCATCCACTATTATTTTAGACAAAGCTCAAGTGCTGAAAATGACCTTTCAAAATAGGCTTCATCGAAAATGTCTCCATTTTTGACACAGTACTAAATCGCGATTCACAGCGTTATTTGCTGTATGTTTTGAAATGTGAAAATCGGATAATTACCGGGAGTATTGAATTTAACAAGTAACATATTAATGAACACTGATATCACTTTTACATGAAATCGCTAATGATAATTCTGAAACGTTGCCGATGAATCTAGAATCGGTTTGGATGTTTTCGAAAATACACTTACACGAACGCCGTAGAGCGCTTTCTGCCATATTGGATAGTGTTTACAAAATCACGTTTCGCGAAGGCCGGTATTGAGACGCCTATTACATCACGTATATTCATTACTCAGCTTCGAAAAATGCATCACTGAATTCCCCATACATTTTAAAATCAAACTGCAACTGGTCTTTGTCACCAATACCAACTGTCCAGATAAAATGAGACGAAACATATTGGGTGTGAAAACGAACGCTGTGCTCGAAAGACTGCGCTGGGTCGAAATGTAAACAAAGACAAATTCCGAATTTACACTGCGTAGCATTTTCTGAAATTTTCCAACATTGATCCGTCTATTCATTGCTTGCAATGGCTCAATACCTTTGGAATATGCATGGAAAGAGTACCGTAGTAAGAAATAGGAAATTATAAATAGATACAATGCAATGATTTGATAATTCATAAGAAATTGTCAAAGTTTCCGTGCAGCGTGACGCCATGACTGACGCCAAATCACGCAGAACGACAACTGTAATTATCAGCATTTCTGGCTTCTTCTCTTACTTACAGTGAAAACGATAGAAACATATAACAATACACAGATAGTCAGAATCATTCTGATTACTTACATGTCATATTTATGTACAAACGATCCCTGAATCAATGGAAGGGTCCTCGCAAAATCCTGTGTATCCTTGTCAGCAAAACCGCCATTTTGTAAGAAATAGGTCATCGGTAGTGATGTCATACGTCAACATTGTTGTACATATTAGGCAATTTCTTTGAGGTGAAGGTCGGTTGAACAAGAGTAAACACAATCGCCCAATCCTTCCGATTACACTGTCAGTATTATGGTGTATATTTTGCGGAAAGTTCAGATACTTTTTCATGAAACTGACCGTCTTTCATGTGCCGGTTTTTACAGATTCGTTTTCATAACAACTTGTTCGTTGGGACTGAAAAACAATGCCGATATCCTGAATAGACAGATGCCGATGTTTACAGAAGTTTCTAAATGATAATAACGTGCATTTCTGCCGGGACTGAAACTTTGTGCCGATGTAGACAGAGTGCCGGTGTTAAGAGAGGCCGGTATTGACAGAGTCCACTGTATCAACATTTAGCCTTATCCATTATCATATCATACGTGCATATAGGGTTTACGGTGTTTTATTCTTTGAAAGTTTTTGATGGTTTGAATAATATTTATATAAGAAATTGACACAGTATGTGCAGTACACCATATTCTTAACCTTTACACAAGTGTTAGAAGATCAAACGTAGCCATAACTGCAATTACTTTAGTTCCTATGATGTACAATATTCAATGCATTTGAACTAATAATGCAGTTTCACATGAACTGGTTAATGAACGGCGATTTTAAACCTTATAAGTAAAACTGATAATATTTAATGAAAATGATTTATGTATGTTATGAAATGTATATGCACACTCATTTAAAGGAATTGTCTTGTTCATTGCACATTTTTGTGTCGTTTTATAGAGAAAACAATGATGTATATTGATTGGCTAAGTGCGCGTTTGTCGGAAACGTTTTATGAATTACTATCATTGTTTTCGATAATATAATCAATTCACATTCGATTTAAAAATATTATGATGACAGGATATCAAACTCTAACTATATTTATACGAAAATTGTTTTAAAATATATAAACCATGTCATGTCTTAATTTGGACAAATCTTACATCCATATTCTAATATATAGTACGTACTAGTTACATATATAAAAAAGCTATCTTTTTTGCATCTTCCATTGCATACTTATGAAGAGAAATAGCTACATAATCGTAAAGAAAGAAAATTCTTATCCTAAACAAAATATTCCGGTGTTGTGAAATGTTATTTTTCATTTACGTTAAATTGATGCCAAACATTGCGTGTGTTGCTCATGATAAGATACACAGTCAAACTGTCTAATTGTTGATATATTCAGGAGACTATTTAAATGGAAAAACCAGTCATTTTATGTTTTGTCTAAAGAGTGTTAATTCTGACAAAGAAGCCGAGACCTTTCACACAATTAATGGAAATTAGGTGAGATGTATACTAATCAGCATACCGATGTCGTCTTTTTCCGACGTCGCAAAATGCATAAAACAAGCAATGACGTCAACTAAACTGTTGTATTATTTTCAGCAATTTCATTACATTTGAAGATATGGCTAGTATTCTGGTAATAACGATGCAAAATTAGTCAAAATACATCTACACAAACAGGAGAATATAGGAATCTAAGAACTAACTTATATATCGGATAGGGCCATCCAAATCGATATTACGTGCTTTCACATGTAATACGTTGTCATCTTTTCTTATAAATTGTGAAACTACCAGAGCGTATCCGCTCACATTGGGGAACTTTGAATTGGAATAGTTTGGTTCACCGTGAACAAAATATAACGAAAATAGAGCGTCCGTATCCACAACAAATACTTTCCATGTGATCTGGGTTACATTGACCTAGTGTTACGCATAACGGAGTTATGCCCTCTTATCATTATACGTGTATGACCTCTCTGTCGTCGTTTGACGTCGTAGAAGAAAATCCATTTTTGCCATTTATTGCGAGTCATTTATAATGTTGAGCGTATAATGTTATGCATAAGCACATAAATCCAATTCATATACACTTATGTCGTTCAGATATCATACCGTATTTTCTTCGCTCACACTTTCCGAAAAGATGCCAAAATAAAAAATTCGTAGCACAGTGCTTTTATCGGTGCGCGATAAAAAGCGGAGAAATTTACTGTTTTTTAACGCATAACAAAAATGCTGACAACATTTAGCAAGGTCTGTTTCTCAAACCGCAGAGGGAGTTGCACTTATATTTATACCAACGGATAGGAAATTTAATATTCTACATTTCTGTGTAATGTTATAGCCTTACGTAGATCCAGGACCACGCGAGCGCAATTCTCGCACAACGTTCACTTTTCAAAGCGTATGAAAATGTGCGCCTGAAAAAAAACTCGGCAGCGAGGGGCATATACACGTTGTTCGTTATAGTGTGTCAGATCGGTATCACGCCGCCTTCAACAGTATCCCAGTCTTATCACGGCGCCTTGCACCATGCGGGAGGAAGGCTTGAAGTTCTGAGACTGTCACCACTTTTCTGAAACGAACAGGAATGTGTGTTTTGCTGTCGGACCTCGAAACATAACAGGACGAACAGGGATTCGAACTTTCAATCATAGGTTTTGTTGTGCCCGAGGGACCAAAACCTGCATAGCAAATTGCCGTGCCTTAGACGACTATGTCGACGGTATCCCTTCTTCGTTATATATAAAATACTTGTATACAATTGCCCCTAAAGTAGAGACATTTTCTGCTTCCCTCACACGTCCACGTGAGTGATTGAATATTGCTTAACACCGCATCAGCAATTTTTCAACTGTTCGCTCGAACTGTCTTACGGTATCAGATGTACGTACCTTTACACAAAATAGACTAAGTGACCGAGCTTCGCTTTTGGAGTTTAGTCCCCTTGTGCAACACGCTTATATAGTTTATATAGCTGGAGGCTTGTTTTATCGCAAGTTGCCACAAGGGAGCTGTGCTGTTGATGTACACGACATCTCTGTCTAGCTTCCGCAGTACCCTGGGAGCAGTCATATTCTTATCTCTGACATGGGTAAGATGCAGAATCAAGGTCTGGCTATTCCCTGTGTTCACTTTTATTTGATTAATTCCTTGTGGCCATACTTGTTTGCCTGTTTGTAGTTTTACGCCAGTCAGACCTATTGGAGCTCGAACCAGTATGACGGACCAGAAGACAATGGAGTTTGAACCAGAGAGGCCAGTCGTTGACATTATGAACATCGTATAACACTGTTTGCGAACGATGAGACACAATCGGCCTGTCAACGACATTTTAGGGCCAATGCTAACCGGTAACACCTTCAGAGCTGAGATATTGCCCAGTACTGTCGTTGTCATATATTTAGCGAAGCCATATGTGAAATGGCAACGTTACACAATACATTCTAGGACCAATGCTAACCTCGTAATATCTTCGCCCCTGAGTTAAATTACATTTGTGACGTCATTCCATTGTCTGCTCGCTCCATTACCTTTCAGGAATGGAACGATGTGTACCAGTTTCAAATTTAAAGCTTCATTTTGTCATTTTGACATTTAAGTTTGATAACAGAAATATTACCAATACTTTGAATGTAATTTAAGTAGTGTAATATCCTCGTAACTCTCCATTCCTTAAAAATAATGGGCCTCGGACAACACCCTGTACGTATTGCCCAGTGATTATAATCGCTGGCGTTGTTATATCTTTAACGGTCTCATGTGTAGAATACCACCTTTATACAATACGACATTCTAGGACCAATGCTAAATCGGGAACATCTTCGTGGCTGAGGTATTGCCCAGTAATTACAAGTGCTGACGTTGTTATATCTTTAACGAAGTCATATGTAGAGTACCACCTTTATACAACACGGCATTTTAGGACCAACGTTAACCCGGTAATACTTTGAGGTATTGCCCGGTAATTACAAGTGCTGACGTTGTTATGTCTTTAACGAAGTCATATGTAGAGTACCACCTTTATACAATACAGCATTGTAGGACCAACGTTAACCCGGTAATACTTTGAGGCATTGCTCAGTAGACGCTGGCGTTGTTGTATATTTAATCATGTGTAGAATAGTGCATATTTACATCCCAGACATCTCGGTCATATAGGTGCTGTTTCACAATAATACATATTCGATTATATTTTTATATTTTCAGTCAGAAATATTCTTTAATATCCCTCTGCATCTTTTGCGTGCTGAAGACAAATAGCTCAGACTTCTATACCGGATTTATCATCTGAAGTTATTTATCATGAATGTGTTTTATATCCAGTCCTCAGGGTATTTATCATCCCAGCAATTACCATTACAGACTTGAGATTCAGCTATGTCTGGGGACAATTTGGTAGTACACTGTATCATCACACAGAATTAGTCATGAAAAACGTTTTTCTTTTAAGGACAAATTATATCGTGTGACAGTGTAATATTATTTTCTTGGACAATTTATCAGCAGAGGTAATTTTTCATCGAAAACAGTTTATCACGGACACTATTGGTGATCCCATCCCATTTATCTTTACTTTTAATCGATTATTCACCGAGTAAGACATATATTCATAGCGGTTTTGTTTATTCGATGTACAGTTCGCGTGTCCCCGGGAGCTGAATTAGGAAGAGATGTTACACGTGGAAGAACACAAAAAGGATGTTACATATTTCCAACAACATGGGTGTTACACCTGCCAAACAATATTGACCGACAATATGGTTATTATGTATGGCCGACAAAATGGGTATTACACATGGTCGACAACATTGGTGTTACACATGGTCGACAACATTGGTGTTACACAGAGTCGACAACATTGGTGCTACACAGAGTCGACAACATTGGTGTTCAACATGGTCGACAACATTGGTGTTACACATGACCGACAACATGGGTGTTACACATGACCGACAACATTGGTGTTACACATGGTCGACAACATTGGTGTTACACAGAGTCGACAACATTGGTGTTACACAGGGTCGGCAACATTGGTGTTACACATGGTCTACAACATTGGTGTTACACATGGTCGACAACATTGGTGTTACACATGACCGACAACATTGGTGTTACACATGGTCTACAACATTGGTGTAACACATGGTCGACAACATTGGTGTTCCACATGGGCGACAACATTGGTGTTACACAGGGTCGGCAACATTGGTGTAACACATGGTCGACAACATTGGTGTTACACATGGTCTACAACATTGGTGTTCCACAGAGTCGACAACATTGGTGTTACACAGGGTCGGCAACATTGGTGTTCCACATGGGCGACAACATTGGAGTTACACAGGGTCGACAACATTGGTGTTACACATGGCGGACAATATGGATGTTACACATGGCTGACAACATGGATGTTACACCTGGCCGACAATATGGGTGTTACATATGTCGACAATATGGGTGTTACATATGCCGACAACACAGTGTTGCACAGGCCTGACAACATAGAGGTTCTACATTTCCTACTGGTGTTGCACTTAAACTTACAGCATGCACAAGTTCCAGAGTTTGACTGGAGCACCGAAGCTGGACAAGATAGTTAGCGATATTGTATACTTGTGACGAAATTTAATCAGAAAGGATAGGAAACAAGGACACATTTAATTCATCTCCTGTCCAACGTGCCATACAATGTGCCATTAAATCGGTTAACTGCCAGTACCAGTGTTCTCGACCTTGACCTTGAGAATTCAAATTGGATTTGCCTTGCTTCTTTCAGACATCACCCCTTTTTGTGGTATTTTGAAAATGCTATGATTTCTTCTTCGTAGTGAACTGCCCTTTTCAAAACCGGAAAATATTATGAGAATAACCAACGGGCTTCAAGTAACTGCGGTTTATCTTTCTCAAGGGAATTGATGTCATAGATCTCGAGTAGGCGAAGCGATTGATGGATCCTTTTCGAGGGATAGGCAAACCTTAATTTCGTGTTTTTAGTTGGTTATGATCACAAGTACTGTAAACATGTTTAACCATCTTTGAACGCTCTAGCAGCTGTAACTCAAAACAAACGTATTTCAGCACAAGTCAATATTTTCACAACGCATCTGATTGTGTAAAATAGTTTCGTAATACCATTCAGATGTTGCATATTTCTACATAATGTTACATTAAATTCATTAGCTTCTACAAATGTAAGTTAACACATGTGTATGTCAACATCGGAGAGTGCGAAAATGTCAGTCTTGGGTCACACCTACTGACATAACCTTACAGTGACTGGGTAAGCCAATAATACAGTTTTCCAACATAAACAAGTTAATGCTAGACATTTAGTAGTATCACACGAAGACTGAAAGGACGAATGAAAACCAATGAGCATTACGGAACATTTAATACATCTATCTGGCTTCTCTCATGGGTACGGAAGTCTGAAGTAGAGGCGACTGACGGAATCGGTCAGGTTTGCTGATTTGGTTGAACCATATTATCGTGTCCCAACTACGTAGTACGGTGCTCATGATATCAATCACTGAATTGCTGATACGTTATTTACAGACTGTCGTGATAGATTTGGAATGTTGTTGAATGCGGTTTCAAAATAAAACTAGAACAAAACAGAAAAAAAGTATATTCAAAGCAAAGCACAAAATAGGAAGCAAAAGACAAACCACTAAATCCAAACCTAAACAAACAACTTGAACCCGTCACAAACACTCGTGAAGGCAGCTCAATTTGTCACTGGTGAAAACACGACTGATGAGCCCATAGCCACATTTGTGTTGTAGTTTATGAGGCTAAACGAAGAAGTGAAAAAAGGAAAGAGTTTTTTCAACTAAAAATGCCCGTCAATAAAAACAACTTTAGAATGTTTACAAAGTCGTATCCCTTAAAGATAAGTTGATATGTATTAGGATATATTTTTCACTCTATGGTGGAGTCAATTTAGGATCATGTCTGTGATTCATCGTTACAACACTGCTCAAAACAAGTCAAAGAAAACCGACCAGTGTGAGGCTTGTGTTAAGATTCCCTCAGATTCATTACAGTCGAATTCTGGTGTTTCTTGACTTAGTTTGAGTCGTATACTAGCTATAACGGTTGTAATTTACACAGACATGTAATTTTATTGTGGAACATTTAGTTGTTCAGTCGATAGTTTTGGCATCAACCCTCTCTTGCTCAATTTCGCAATTTCTCCCTTTATTTGATCAGATGAGCTCTGTGATTGCACTGGGATTAAATATTTGCGGTCAACTAAATATAATAACCGTTTTCTCATACTGAACGCTTCCGAGTAATGATCGTAGAGGATGTGTCGGATGTAACATTGATCCCGACCAGTTTATGTGGTCATATAGGAGGATCACGATGCCCACAAATACTAGATATCGATACTTTATATTAACTGTTCTACGGATTTGCAAGGCAGAAACGTAAACTTGGTGTTGAATAGCTGGCTCGAGTGAGTGAGTGAGTGAGTGAGTGAGTGAGTGAGTATGGTTTGACACCGCTTTTAGCAATATTCCACACATTGTACCCATGTGGGGAATGGAATCCTGGTCTTCAGCGTGACGAGCGAAAGCTCTAACCATTAGGCTACCCCACTGCCCCAGGTCTGGCTCGAAGTGCAGCTTCTCGTAAACGATTACAAACGGTTTTCATCCACACTCTCCTCAACCCTGGCACTGCACTTGCAGTTGCAGTCGCTGTGACAGTTCGATCCCGCAGGTGAACTACCCCAATGTACCTATCCTGCACTGCGGTGGTAATCCGAGGTCTACCACATCGAGACCGATCTTGCGTAGAATTGGTATGTTGATATCGGTCCCACAAACGACTGATGGTACTCTGGTGAACATTGAGGTGACATACAACGACAGATTGAGACTCCTGACTTCCAATGACAATGTTTCGATTTACAGCACTGAGTCGCGGCATTTAGCTAAAAAGGCCAGTAACCGACAAAAAACAAAACGTAGGTGGGGTAGCCTAGTGGTTTCAAGAGTTCGCTTATCACACCGAAGACCCGGGTTCGATTCCCCATGGGTACAATGTGTGAAACCCATTTCTGGTGTCCCTCGCCGTGATATTGCTTGAATATTGCTCAAAGCGGCGTAAAACTAAATTCACTCACTCACTCACTGGTAGCCCGTTCACGTGCTGTATGACGGGCGGTGTTGATGATTTTGTCGACTTGCTTTAGTGGGTAGTAGATGTCCTGGGTAAATACATGACGAACGTGCTTAATTACTGTGGCGGAAGTGTGGTAGAGGAGAGATTGGTTGCTTTCGATTTCTCGAAACAAACTTAAATCTGTGTTAGAATTTTTACTCAAATTTGAGAAAATGCATTTCCCAGAATGAACTGAAATCGATATTAAAACCAAACATAGTAGACAATTTGACTTTGGTGGAATGATTACAGAAATTGTTTGGGCTTTTTTATTTAAAAAATGCAGCTGAGTTAAAATTGGAGCAAAAACTTTCTTTTGAGAAATCTGGGCCTGCTCTTGTCACGGGAGATGCTGATTACACACTTTCTGTATGGCACACTTTCCAGAACTGTTTTGGTTGAGGTACCTAATCACCAGCACGTAAACTCAGCGATCTAACCCACCCAGCCATCTCAACTTCCACATTGATGGATATCTGACAACTGGTAGTCTGGATCACGTACCTTGTGTACCCATCTAAACGTATGTTGATAAAAGACAGTACTATAACACTGTCTACTATGACGGGAAGGATTAGTATTAGTATTAGATCCTTAATATGAAGTGAATAAATCTGCAAAGCCCCGAATACACTATCACTCTATATGGGTCAGCTCGATCTGTCACGTCCTACAACATTAGTGCTTACAATCTGTGGCGAAGATAAGTATGTATAACTCTGTCGGAATAAATCAATAGAAACGTCTGCCTATGGCACAGCAATTCGCCTCGATCAGGGAGTATGACCAAATTTATATTGTATGGTACATCTATACTTGTTTCATTCCACATGTTAAAACAGAACAAACAATGTTCCTTGACATCTCGACGCCATGTATAAAGTTTGTTTGATTGTTTGTTGCCTAATGCCGCACACAGAAATATAACAACTACACTAAACGCCAAAAGAAACGTTACTCTCCTTCCTTAATGACGGAGGTACCTATCTTCAGCTGGCGTTGTGATGCGTGGACGTCCACTTCTTGGTCTGTCTACGGTGACCCCAGTCTGTCTGAAGCCCTGAATAAGTCTTATAACCGTGATACGGTGGCATCCGAGGGCGTTGGCAACAGCATTTTATGTCGACCCCATCTGCACCATCCCAATGGCTCTTTATCTCTCTTCAGCTGTTCATCGTGGCATGTCTCTCATATCATCTTATCTAGGCTCTCTTCATACCCTATAGAATCATTCTACATGATGTGAAATGGATGCAAATACTGCTTGAATATTGCTGCGTTTTGGCGATTGATACTGCTATGTGTAAAACAGAAAATGGATAAATGTTACTTTGCAAGCACAAATTTAACAAAGATCATTTTAGATGTTCCTAAACATTTTTTCAAAATACCAAAGACACGTTTTACTTGTTTTCACTAATGCAAATCAGCAGAAAATGTTTTAAAAGACTGAAATCATAGGAATGATTATTTTACATTTTTACACACTCTACAACAATTGGTTCTTGTTTTAATAGTTGAAAAATGTTGACTTTAAATGGTTTAACATTGTTCCAACCTTATTTCAACCTTTCTTTTGAACATCAAAATCACTGTTACTGGTTTATTTCGGCATGGACGAATATAGGACAATTCAACTCTCTAAATGTGAATGCATTTGAGACATTTGTTTCGTGATTTGCATAAAGCTGTGTTGTTAAGCTTTCTTGTAAACTAATACCTTCTAATATATCTTGGATAGTTTTTCAGTAATTCATAACGTTAGGAAGGTAACGTTTCTTTTGGCGTGTAGTGCATATGGTGGCGGTCTGTATAATAATCGAGTCTGGACCAGACAATCCACCGATCAACATCATAAGCATCGATCTACGCAGTACAGATATGTAAACCAAGTCTGGGAGTCTGACCACCCGTTCCCGTTAGCCATCTCTTACGGAAAGCATGGGTTGCTGAACACCAATTCTAATCCGGATCTTCATGGGTCCCTCATATGAAAAAGTGAAACATTCAAATTTGTCAATGCAATTCTCTGCTTTTAATATTCTGCATATCTAAAGGCGCAGCATTGCTTCAGCGGTCTGTTGTAATAATATTCTGCATTTCTAAAGTCGCATTACTTCTGCAGATGTCTGTTGTAACAATGTTCAACATGTCTAAAGTCGCATTACTTCTGCAGATGTCTGTTGTAACAATGTTCAACATGTCTAAAGTCGCATTACTTCTGCAGCTGTCTGTTGTAACAATGTTTAACATGTCTAAAGTCGCATTACTTCTGCAGCGCTCTGTTGTAATGTTCTACACATCTAACTACGCAATACTTCTACAGAGCTCTGTTGTAATCTACATTTCTCAAGTCTCAGAATATATCTCCAGACACACAGCAAACCAATCTCCCAGCTATCGTCGAAGTTAACATTCGTTAGATATATCGGTTTGCACTCAGAAACCAATTGTGTGTGTCAGTCCATTAATCCATCATAACAGGTACATTTTTATCAGAGCAGTTCTGTCATTTCAATGCATCAATAACAATTAAGTTACCATGTTGCAAGTCTGAACTACATTTATCAAGCAAAATCATCGACAGCTGTAATTTCTTTCGCTCCATATCAAACGATAATTTTATCTTTTTCAGTGACAGCTGTCATCAGTTATTCATTTATAATTATGTTTATTACTGATCTATATTCTATATCCTGACACTGAATGATATCGTGATCAGCGTTATCCGGAACACGTATGAGGCTCAAATTCCGATTGGTTTTTTTAGGACGTGCATATTTGATAATAATTATATATTCCCTATTCCTATACAGAATAATAAGTACAATGATGTGTTACAATAAGTTGACAACATATCGCACTAAATACAGTAAACGACGAATATGATAAACACGGCTATAACGATCTTAGTGGCAGTTATCCGAGGGTCTAAATTCCAGATTAAGATCATTTATCACCAGGGTTATAATATAGACATTTGATTGGGAATGGATGTGATTGAACGATGTTGGTGTAGTGCATATACGCAACCCGTTTTCGGTTGGATTAGCCAGATTTGCTTATAACACTGCACGGACACACACAGAGGAACGCACGTCAGTAAACAGACGTTGGTCGAGTTCGGAAAATGCCCAAACTGAACGCCAATCGGAACCTCGTTGTACGAAACTGCCATTCACCATTGTACTTCAGCACCAAGTTCACCAGAACAAAATATGTAAGCTGTAAGATTGGCTAACCTGCTTCTATTCAAACCGCGAAGTGGCAGACCAAGAGTCACCTCCCTTGCACAAGAACGGTACATCCGGGTTTTTCATCTACGTCATCGATGTACATCTGCCTCCGAGGACATGTGCCTTTGAGGCGGGTATCTAACGAAACGATCAGGATTCATCTGCTTGTGATCACCCAGAAGACCAGAATTTCTCCCTGTATTAAAACTTTCGCACAACTGCGATGAGGTGACACTTTACAGGCATGGACTCTGACGAATCGGAGGCAGACTGGTTCAGTGATGAATCGCGATTGATTTTCGAATGTCATTATTGAAAACAGCAAACCTACAGAACCTTCCACTCCAGGCCAACAGTTACGGTGGCGTAAATATCGGTCAGGGGAATCGGACAGCAAATAGATACATAGTCTAAAATCTGTCATTCTGTCCATCCGTCTTTAATGATAATTATTGTTAATGTATCAGCTATCAGCGGCAATTATTGTCAAGTGTCACCAGTTTATGATTTATTACACACCGTTTAAAATAACGAACGAACGAGCGAACGAAAGCACCCACCAATAGGAAGCTGCTTATGATGCAAACTAAAGGAAGAAAAAAGTGAAAAGAAAATGAAACCCAATTAAACACACCATGCAATATTAAATGGTGATGTTGGGTTGGAATTTCGTATTTCATATTTCGTATTTCGTTGTGCTCATTTGTTATTCCAATAATCTATTTGATCAGTTTTTATGAAGTGGCAGCCAAATTAACTTTTTTGGAAAAACCCAACAACTTGCACTTTGAACTGTGGAAAAAATGCTCTCAGGTGTTTTTCCGACAGAAACAAATCAAGTTAAAAACCTGCATGCCTTTGAACCAGAGAGCGACAGAAAAAAACCCAACAATACTTTCTGATAGTTACAAAAAGTTCACCAAACGACAGACCAATCAGAGTGCGCGTATGTTTCGAAAAATATTTTACTTCCTGTTTCCCAAAATATACACAAGCTACAGTTTATTGTGATTGCGTAATAAGACGAAGTGGTCACATATGTTACGGATGCTGCGAAAGGTATGGTATACTGTTAGGGACACCCACGCAGTTATCAAAGTATGACAAAAGTGTCTCGTGTTCTGGCTATTTCGAGGCAAAATTGCGAAATTGCAAGTATTTACATCATGTGGAAATATTTCATTCTCACGCTGTC
This sequence comes from Haliotis rubra, assembly GCF_003918875.1. NCBI lineage: Eukaryota > Metazoa > Mollusca > Gastropoda > Lepetellida > Haliotidae > Haliotis > Haliotis rubra. The sequence goes on from NW_025765439.1 coordinate 114,929, forward strand.
AACGCTGGCACAAAGTGCTGTGTATTTATGGGAAATGTTGCTGTTTTCGAAAGGTCCTGATCGCGAGAAAGTCTGATAAGGTATTCCATAGACAGGTAAACCAGACCGCCCACATCTGAAATCCATGGTCTCCGCTGATAGTAATCTGCTAGAACAAGAGACAAACAAAACACAATGTCTTCACACAAACCCCAACAGGTAACTCAGGTGGCTTCAGAGTAACAGAATGACATTCATTGCTTCAAATTTCAAGTTTAGCTTATTAAACCTATCTGGATTGATATCGGCTGATTCTGAAATGTGTCTGGAAGTGAACTCCCATGACCATTGTTCTCGAGATCAGACAGACGTGTTGGCAGGAAGTCATCATTTTCTATTTGATATGTACACAGTACAGTCGGTTCATTGTGTACTGAAGGAAGGTTCAGGTTACACTAGGGCAGATGAAGTGTAGTAGTTTGTCCTTTTGTTTGCCAGTTAAAGCAATATTCCTGTTCATGACGGTGGTCTGTACTGCGTTGGCGGTTTGGCTTAACTCTGGTCTGAACCGTATTCCCGTTCTATGACGGCAGGGGCGGCAGGTTAGCCTAGTGGTTAAAGCGTTCGCTCGTCACGCCGACGACCCGGGTTCGATTCCCGAAATTGGTAAAGTGTTTGAAGCCCATTTCTGGTGCCTCCTGCCGTGAGCGGTTTGGCTTAACTCTGCTCTGAACCGTATTCCCGTTCTATTACGGCATGGGTGGCAGGTTAGCCTAGTTGTTAAAGCGTTCGATCGTCACGCCGACGACCCGGGTTCGATTCCCCACATTGGTAAAATGTTTGAATCCCATTTCTGGTGTCTCCTGCCGTGATGTTGCTGGAATATTGCTGAAAGTAACCAAACACATTTTCATTCACTTGGCTTAACTCAGAACAGCATTGTCGTTAATCACGGCGTATTTCATGGTGGACGAAAGCTGGAAGCGGTGCACGTCGTATTTGGTGAAACCCAGTTCGAGTGTTGCGCTTACAAACACAATCAGAAAGATAATCAAGCCAAACTGGGATTGGAACTCACCATCGTAGGATTCATGCAAATCAAAGGGAAGGAACCCTGGACAACAAAATGCGGAGCTGAAAACGCCTGGGCCCTGTTTGACAAAGCTTTGCAGAGCTACGACTGTCGCAAGTCTTTGTTACAGTATAGCAGTTACAACAGTCGCAGCACAACGATAGCATTATGAATCGGGGCTCTGGACCATACATGCCCGAGGTCTGTAGATAATCGAGTCTGGACCAGTCAGTCCATTGACTACCGTTATGAGCATCGATTTACACACTTGGGGAAAAAGGTGAACTACATCAATTAAGTCAGCAACACTGCCCTCCGATCCCGTTAGTGAGTGAGTGAGTTAAGAATTAAAGTCACATCAGCAATATTTCAACCATATCGTGACTAAAACAAGTTTTGAACTTCATCATAAATACATGTAAAGCACTAAAAGCCGTTCAACGAAGGACACCGATCCCGTTAGTCACCTCTACCCAAGCATGAGTTTAATCCCGAATTTATTTTACTCAGATTCAATACCTTTCCTGAAAAGTATTTTCCCCCTTCTCAATCAAACATTTGCATAAAACGTACAATTGCATTTGACAAAATACCTTTCCTGAAAAGTATTTTCCCCCTTCTCAATCAAACATTTGCATAAAACGTACAATTGCATTTGACAAAATGGAAACTGCATTATACGAGTTAGATCCAAATGTAATAGGAAAACTTCGATCCATGTGGGTTTCTTGACAATATATGCAAACGCTGTCGGTTCCATATTAAATTTTCAGGACTCGAATACTCAATAAAAGCCACAAATCTGGCAACACCTGTGTATCTCGTGAATGACGGAGTGAGTAAATGGGGTGAAATACACAATAACGCCCTCGAATATGGAAATAATGAAGCGGTGATTGATGTGTAGCTGGGGTTCACGTAGTAATATTTGACTCCCAATTCATGAAAATGATTCATGTTAGTCTCGTTAGACCGAGGAGGCGAGAAGCGTGAGCGAGTATGAATCAACGTCACTTTTAGCAATACACTAGACGCCAAAAGAAACGTTACCCTCCTACCTATATGAATTACCTATATTTACTTAAAAACTATCAAAGATAATATTATGGTAGAAGGTATTAGTCTACAAGAAAGCTTAACAACACAGCTTTATGCAAATCACGAAAATTAATTCTCAAATGCATTCATATTTAGGTGAAATGCATCTTTTTCAGAAGAATTAAATTGTCCTATATTCGTCCATGCCGAAATAAACCATAACAGTAGTTTAGATGTCAAAAAGAAAGGTTGAAATAAAATTCTGCTTTGGGACAAAGATAAACGATTTAAAATCACCATTTTTCAACTATTAAAACAAGAAACAACTGTTGTAAAGTGTGTAAAATAATCATTCCTATGATTTCAGTTTTTTAAAACTTTTTCTGCTGATTCGCATTAGTGAAAACAAGTAAAACGTGTCTTTGATATTTTGAAAAAAATGTTTAGGAACTTCTACAATGATCTTTGTTAACATTGTTGCTTGCAAAGTAACATTTTTCCATTTTCTGTTTTACACATAGCAATATCAATCGCCAAAACGCAGCAATATTCAAGCAGTATTTGCATCCATTTCACATGTAGAATGATTCTATAGGGTATGAAGAGAGCCTAGATAAGATGATATGATACACAAGTACGAGAGATATGCCACGATGAACAGCTGAAGAGCGAGAAAAAGCCATTGGGATGGTGCAGATGGGGGTCGACATACAATGCTGTTGCCAACGCCCTCGGATGCCACCGTATCACGGTTAAAAGACTTATTCAGGGCTTCAGACAGACTGGGTTCACCGTAGACAGATCAAGAAGTGGACGTCCACGCATCACAACGCCAGCTGAAGATAGGTACCTCCGTCATTAAGGAAGGAGGGTAAGGTTTCTTTTGGCGTTTAGTGTATTCCAGCAATATCACGGTTGAGTACACCAGGAATTGTCTTCACACATTATACCCATGTGGGAAATCGAACTCGGGTGAGGAGCGAACGCTTTAACCACTAGGCTACCCCACCGCTTCGCGAGAATCATTAGGCGCTGTGGATATATACGAAAAAATGAGCTCTTTCCCCTTCTTACACACCGTTAACCACTACAGTGTCGAAGACGAAGGGACCTACGTTAATATTTCGAGTTATCCGGGGTTCGACATAACCAAAACAAATATAAATAAGGAAGTTTTTACTTTTGGTCAACAGTACGTTTGACACATCAAAATTCGACATAACTGTGTTTGTACCAAATAACAGTTTCATTACGTCGGACTCCAAACAGTCAAGTTTGGACTGAACAGCACAGACCGTGGAGTTCCAGGTTAGAATTGACCTTCAGCAACCCATGTTTGTCGGAGGAAAAGAGTAACGGGATCAGCCCCTGACTTAGTACCCTCGTATACGCGGTAAGATGACACGCAATAAACTAAGTGATCAGTCTTGACCACTTGATCAATTTCATTGCCTCTCATCACAAACAAACCTCACTGGGGACTTGTTTCATTTTGGAATGCTCAAGGGGCTGGTCTGTTTTATTTCACACACGCATATATAGATATGTATGTCGTCTATTTTGACATATGGCATATGTCTTGTCTGCTCGTGCACGCTACAATAGGAGAAAGCTTGGTCTTTGTACTGACTGACTGAGTTTTGGTTTTACGCCGCTTTTAGCAATATTCCAGCAACATCACGGCGGGGGACACCAGAAATGGCTTCACATGGTCTTTGTACATACGCACCCTTTGCTGTATCGAGACCTTCCCGATGGAACTATTGACCACTGGATGAACGTGTTGCAAAGAAATATAAAGTTTCTTAAAGTTTCGACAGTTATAGATACTACCTTGTAACTTCAGCAAAAAGATCACTTTCTACTTTTCTTGTATTATGTAAGTCCTTCTTATAATGGGGAGCGTTGGGTAGCCTAGTAGTTTAAGCGTCCTCTCGAAACGCTGAAGGCCACATGGGTACAACGTGTGAAGCTAATTTCTGGTGTTTACCTCCGTGATATTGCTGGAATATTGCTACAAATGGCGTAAAACCATACTCACTCACTCACTATAATGTGATGGGTGTACAGGTGGCCCGGTGGTCTAAGACACTGCAATTTGCTGTGCAGAGTTGCGTCTCCTTCGTACATCAGAAACCTATAATAATGGGTTCGAATCCCGGTTGGGTCACACCAATTGAGTAGTTTCGTCCGCACCAGCTTCGCGCTCGTGGTTTTCACAGATTGTGTAAGCATCTGAAATCTGCATCCTGAACTCTTCAAGTGTTGTCCCCAGTTACATGAAGCATTGCACAGAGGCTGTTGTCTTTTGTTACATAGAGTATTGTCCAACGTTCAACTACATAGGATTAAGAAATGCGTAGAGCATTATCCTAGGTAAATCGAGTATTTTGTATTTTGAGTTTTAAAGAGTGTTGTTCTATGTTGTGCAGGTCATACAAGGCAAATGCTTTCGTTGCAGCTGATGATTACCTTTCAAACTAGACAAAAATCCCGGACAGATGTGGTCCCAGCCTAACGAAGCTTTAGATTTCCCCTTGTGTTGATGTTGGGGATTTTCCATCAAGGATTTTGTTCGAAAAAGTATTACAAAATAATTGGGCTTCAGTTTTTATCCCAAACATGTATTTCCCATCGCAGTCCTATTGTCTGTCTCCTCATTTCTCTAAACTACCGTAGCCTTCAAACGATGTTGGCGAAGAATTGGAATGTCAGAGAGTAGATTTGATGGGCTATGCACTTGTTCCGTACTGTAATTTGTCGGAACTTTGATAGGATATATGTTATCGCAAGTTCAATACCATGATTGGTACAGTAATGCCGTTGATGAAAATGTTCAGCGTCTGTTCAAGAATGAATTCCAGAAGATAAGGATTTACCATTTCCATGTCCCCCTGGAAACCAGGACCATTCCGTGGATGTTAGTGTGAGACCAGCCTTCTAATGTTTAATAGCTCCACTTTTCCTGCTCAAAAGATTATTAGGGATTATTTATATAAACAAAAAAAATTTCTTTTACACTTGTGTCTACGAGCTAAGAGCTGATCGTATTTCTGTTCCTACAATTCAAGGTTCAGACAACAGTTCCTTAGAAAGAAGCTTGATTTTTATTTTGAGAAATGAGCGGATTTTGTGGCCTGTTTATGCCGTTTTCATTATCATGACATGCCTGCCCGTTTCATCTGAAGATTTCACAGTCTGAACATGCCATCCACGACTTTGACGAAGAGTACCTGTCAGCGTGTTATCGCGTTTTCACCACCGCGTGTGTGGGGGCGGTCCAACGGCGGGACTCGATTATCCACAGACCCATGAGGATCCGGGGTATAAAGGTCTTCAGCAACCCATGCTTGCCACAAAAGGCGACTATGCTTGTCGTAGGAGGCGACTAACGGGATCGGGTGGTCAGGATCACGGACTTGGGTGACACATGTCATCGGTTCCCAATTGCGCAGATCGATGCTCATGCTGTTGATCACTGGGTTGTCTGGTCCAGACTCGATTATTTACAGAACGCCGCCATATAGCTGGAACAATGCTTACAAACAAACAACAAATAAACAAACAAACAAATCCTTTGGGTTGGCCATATAGCTGGAATATTGGTGAGTGCGGCCTAAAACTAAACTCACTCACTCACGATTATTCACAGCCCGTATGCATATTGCTTGTTAGGATTTATGGTACTTGAGCTATTAATAAATGAGAACAGAGGTAACAAAGAGGGAGAGTAATCAAGCATCAATAACAACTATTAACCCTATTTGTATATGAATGTACTCCGGTTTGTTCACAAAATATTATTGCCCAGCTTTGCATCGGGTCGATGTCTCATGATAAGTGAAACACGTAAGTCAGTGCAAGCCATTTCACCATTTCAGAGTTGCTGCCCTCACATACTAACGTCACCGGCGTGAATCGTGGACTTGGTCGTGACATGGCGGCGTCGGAACAGTCACACCTGACCGCAATATGCTGCCTAATGTCCTAAGGTTTTTTGCTGATTTTGGTAATACTCAAGCAATATCGCTATTACAACTAGTGTAAAAGTGGTGTCAACGGTCTCAATAAATTGGTTATGCCCGTGTCAACAGACATATTTCCAGGTCTGTACTTCTTCCAAAAAATGATGTTCAGTCATTCGACAGGATAAAAGAACGTATTTCAACAATTGATGTAAATATTTCATCTGAGAGAGTGAGTGGCTGGCTGACATTTAGGTAATAAGCCAGCACCAGAAATAGAGAAAACTGCAGGTGTGTATGTCAGAGACCGTTTATCTTCCAACGGCTCCTTGATCAATATTCATCCCAAAGAAGACCCTACACAAAAATGTTGCTGTCGCATCGATGCAAACAAGACAAGATAAAAAAAGTTGTAGTAGTAGGATATTAATATAGCGCTAATTCCACAACACATGGCCATGCTCAAAGCGCTTCCTGAGCATTATATACAGGGATGGAGATGCTGGCAGAAATGTTACTGATATCTTCGGAAAAGGTGGGTCTTGAGGCGTGCTTTGAAAGACGTGAGTGTTGGCGGTGATTTTAGTCAATAGGAAGGGAAATCCATAGAGATGCAGCAGCAAACGTGAAAGATCGTGCTCCAAATGATTTCAATTGTAACTTGGAACAGTCAGCAGAAACTGTTGAGAAGAGCATAGAGTTCGTACTCGAGCATAATGAGATAAAAGATCCTGAAGATATGAAGGTCCTGTGTTGTAAAAAGATTGATAGGTCAGGCACAGTATCTTGAAATCAATCCTTTCACGTATGCGAAGCCAGTGTAAAGAGTCCAGAATCGGAGAGATGTGGGAACAGGGACTGGTAAGCATAATGATTCTTGCAGCTTTATTCTGGATTTTCTGAAGCCTGTGAAGTTGAGATGAACTGATGCCGAAAAGTAAGCTATTACAGTAGTCCAGACGCGATAGAATGAGAGTTCGAACAAGGATAGCTGTTGCTTCTATGGTAAGGAGTTTGCGAATACTGCTTATATTCTTGAGATGAAAATGACATGTCCGTATCAGTTGATTGGCTTGTTTTTCCATGTTTAGTTGAGGATCCAAGGAGACACCAAGAGTCTTCACAAAAGGCGAGAAGGGAATAGATGATTGTCCTATGGTTATATCTGGAATGATGACTTTAAGCTGTCTGACAGGGGTGGAGATGGCCATGGCTTCAGTTTTTTTATCCTTTAATTTCAACTTGTTTGCCGACATCCAATATCGTGTACTGGACAGACATGCCTCTAGATTGCTCTTGCACTAGAGTTGATTGTCAGAGAGTTGATGCAAGTGAGACATTTCAAAGGCGAGGTCCGCATATTTATCATGCTTTTCCTGAATCTTGTCAATCACATTGCTGTCAAAAGGGACAGAAAGTTCAATTATATATAAATTCATTAGCTTTATCAAAAAGGATTAGATCGGGTTTGTTGGCAGGAATTCTTCTGAGGCTGTATATGGGCCTGTTCCACAGAAGTTTGAAAGCATCATTTTCCATGACGTCCTAGACATGTTCAGGGTCGTACCATGGATGGACCTCGGGAGTCAAAGCCACAGGCATGGCGAAAACGGTAGTAAAAGCAACGAGTCATGCCATCATGTCTCTTAAGATATGCTGTTTGTGCCAAGGAAGGGCATCCACTAACAAGGTGTTGGACAATCTCTGTAAATTCATTACACAGTCGACATTTCATATTGATATTTTCCTTAAGAAGCACATTTTGGCGATTACAAGTGGGAAGTGACTGGTCCTGAGCAGCAAAAAAGGAAGCCCTCAGTTTCACATTTGTGACCAACCAACTTCATGTATGTACATTTAGACATTCCATGCTATCCTTAACTATCATGAATCATATTCTCAATGACCAAGGTGGAAGACCTTTAGGTGGTTGGAATGCATCTTGTTGGGTGGTGTCGCAAGTTCTTCAGTTTTGCCTCTACAGCGTCAGACACCACTGGCGATGTCCATTCGGGTTCAGGCTAAAACGTCACCACAGCAAAACGGCACCTGGCGAATCGGCTACAAATGTTATGGCGAAAACGGCACCAAACAAAATCTTAATTATTGGGAAAATCTCATTTGTCATTAGATAATCTGAATACAGAATTTTGGAATGCATTTTCTCTGCCGACAGTGATTGGAAAGTTTGTGTTAGCTGATAATCGGATTCCATTCGGGTAAGTATGTTTAGATAATGAATGCGTCTACTCTGCCGACAGTGATTGTAAAGTGAATCCCATAGCCGATAATCGGCTTGTAGAATGTTTCGATAGTCAAAACATCTACTGTGCCGACAGTGATTGGAAAAGCATGCCAATGTAGCGTGAAAACATCACAACCTTTGATGTGTTTAGTACATTTACTCAACTGAAATCGCCCAAACTCAGTGTCAAAATGAAACTGTATTTAAAACGCAAGAATGTACACATTACATATAATTCATCACAATGTCTCACCACTGTGTTGTATGCTATAAGATTGTCAGGAAGAATCAACATGCCGTATCTTGTGACGAGTGTGAGTTATGGACTCATCATGTTTGTGGTACCGGCCTTTCTGTATCACGGTACCGTGAGATTTGTCAAAATGAAGAAGAATTCCCTTTCGCATGTGTTCGCTGTCGCAGGAATTCATTTGACAACATGATGGGCACAGTGAACTTTCATGTAAGTTTGGAATCGGACACCACCTCGCCAGCTGCCGAACAACCCCCTACCCTAGAAGAAGACATGGATGCTGAGGATGAAGGAAGGGCTCCCGACATATCGGACATAAATATTTCCACAGCGTCATTGCCAACACGAGACGACCATGATTTCAGCCATTTTTCCGAACGATCCATGATAGACAGCACCCTCCTCGACCCCCCTACTGCTGATATCCCGGACAACGTGTTCACAATCGTGGAGACTGGTTCTCAGAAAGGAAAGAAGAAGCTCGCTGATTCATATGGATTCACATATGTCATTCGGGTAAGTACAGATGACACTTTTTCCTAAATATATAACTTCATAAATGTTATATATAATAAATAATGTATAAGTAATAATTACATAATATATAAATAAGTTTAATGTCATCACGGTGTATAATAATATTTTTTGTTACAGAAATCAACAACTGCTCGAACGTACTGGCGCTGCAGTGTCAGGAACAAGACGACCACGTGTCCTGCATCTGTTATTCAGTTTGGGGCTTCATTTGAAGAGGGGAAACACCGACATTGCCATCCACCCCAACCAGGCAAGTTGACAGCAATCCGAGTGAGATTGGAGGTATTTGGTTTAAACATATTTTTATTCAAATTAAATTGAATAGGGATTGGTGAACAAGCTGTAAGCTTATATGAACACCTCTCCCTTACCAAAACATATAATAATTACATAGTTTGGCTGTTAGTCATGTATACGCTGTACACAGTCCAAAACAAGAGAGGTATGTCGACATCATAGGTTAAGAGTAAACAATCATTATCTTGAGAAAAGGGCGTCTAATCTGCCTCATTTTACGATGTATAAATGAATAGATTCAAGAATCTGCATATTTACAAGTGCAGTTGCATTGACATTTCCGAATAATACTGGTAAAAGTACATGTTATTTCGAGTTACGGTATATATTGGACAAGTGAAAACTATCCTCATTTGCTGGTCCACATGAGCATATCGGGCTTTCTAAAATGTATCTTTCATATTTGTGAGCATGGAGGTCACTGCAGCCGAGTCGCAGGCGGGAATGAATGATTTGAGCAAAACGGCTTCCATAGTTGAGATTAAAACATACGAGGTGGATTAATAGTCCTCAGTCGTCTTTTAAAACTGGACAGGGACTCTAACTGATTGAGTAAGATGGGGTAAGTTGTTCCATAGTTTAATAGTAGCGGGTAAAAACGTGTTTTCGTAATTACTTATGCTGCAAATAATAGTTTGAATGTTATTACGATTTCTTAAGTTGTTTTGGTTTGAATTACAAGGAGGGACAAGACTGGTTAGATAGCCAAGCGTTAAGTTATTTACCATTTTGTAGAACAAAATTAATTTATTATTGTTTCTTCTCATCCTTAAAGGCTGGATATTTGTTTCGTCATATAATGTGTTATGGCTAGTTCCGCGTACCGCTCCACATATTGTTCGTATAGCATCTAGGTTTAATGTTTCTAGAAATTCAGATTACTCTTTAGTGCAGTTGTCCCAGATGTGACCACAATAGTCAAACAAGGGTAATATATACTGTTTATACATAATTTCAAGGGTTTTACGAATAAGACGGTATTTGTATTTCCGTAAGCAATTTATCATTGGGCTTACTTTTTCTGCGACATCGGTAATGTGATTGCTCCAAGTGCAATCGCTCTGCAGAGTATTTATCGGTATTTATCGTATTTGTTTAATAATTGACAGTCACAATAATTTAGTAGATTGTTAATTGGCTTTTAATTGAGCAGTGTGTTAATCGGCCTGTAATTGAGTAGTGTATTAATCGACCTGTGTAATTGTGTAATTGCTATATATTCTGCAGGTGAAGGAAAATGCTGTGAGTAACATCTACAAGTCAGGCGCCAGCATCGTTGAGGAAGCTCAACAGAAACATATCAACCCTGACAAGCCTGGTGGACGACAAAACCAAGCTACCCTAGTACGGATGGCCAACCGTACGAGGCAGCTCCTTCGGCCGAAGGAACCTAGGTCCTTGGACTTTGAGGTTTAATACATGTGTAATGGTTCTGTTTTCTACTTTCATACTTTGTTTTGTATATGTTATAATCTTGCTAATGTTATGAAATGAAATAAAAACCATAAGTCAACGTCATACTGTGTTTATATATGTTGATATAAGCTTGCTAATGTTATAATGAAACGAACTAAAACATAAAAGTCAACATGTTTTATATATGGTGCCGTTTTAGCTCAGAAATCAGTAGCCGTTTTCGCCAATACGGTGCCGTTTTCGCCAAACGATTTTGGTGCCGTTCTGCTGTGGTGCCGTTTTTTAACTATTACCCGTGGCAATGACGCTGTGGAAATAGCCAAGGAGCCCTCATCGTTGCCTACAACTATATTTTTGCCTCATTTTGCTTGATATTTGAAAGGGCGACAATGTCTCTTCCAGGATTCCATAAACTACGAGAATTTCCCGATAAACACATGTATCTCACGAAATGTATTTCATAGTAAAGATAAAATCGTTTTGAAACGTCTTCACACACGGTTAGGTTACTACGTGTTTTCATGTGCATAACGTCTTTCCAGGTATTCTGGGATTTATGTATCGCAGGCCAATGTGAAATGACGTGATGGATAAGGCGTCCCAAGACCGTCCTCCGTGAACGCTGATTTTGTTGATACCATCCAAGGTGTTTTTTCAACAGTTGTGTGCGGTGATGTTTCAAATAATAAATTAGAGTTACTAAAGATACTTTTGATCTAATGGGCACATTTTATTATTGATAATAACCTGTGCGATTTTCTGTACTATTGGCTAAGGCAACAAATAAAAATTTTTATAGCGTACTTTTACAAGCGGTCTGAGTGGCGGGCACTACTGGTAGGGCAAAACGCACTTACCTTTTCTGCGAAAACATGGTATCATCACTGATTTTCATTGATGAGTTAAATAATCTGTTTCTGCGGATAATCGATTTGATTATTGGATTTTCTCTGTTAATGATTTATGACACAAGGATTCCGTCGCGGAATATCAACTGACCTATAGACTACCAAGGACTGATTCCACAGTCTAAAACAGTCCGGGTATCATATATGGTGGCTGAAAAGGGACATCCATTTCTCGCCTCGAGAAAGCCTTCTCTGGTTGTTTTTCAAAATATTTGGCAATGCAAACCTTTCTTCATATCTTTCCACTGCAATATACCCCTTTGTATATTTAGTTCCAAAAGAATCGTGAATCACCTGATACTACATACAATGGTAAATAAAGAGATTGATGTTTGCCTATGAAAACCTGCAAAGAAAAAAACCCCGTGAGTCCTCACAGTGAAGACTCCAATGATCTTTATAACCAGACGTCTTTTGTGATGATGTCTAAGAAGACGTGGTTAGATTGCATCATCAGAGTGCATGAGTTTAGTTTTACGCCGCTTTAGCAATATTCCAGTAAAATCACAGCGGGGGATACCAGAAATGAGTGTTACACATTTTACCCATGTGGAGAATCGAACCGGGATCTTCAGCGTAACGAGTGAACGCTTTAGCCACTAGGCTACCCCTGCGTTATCAGAACACACACCACTTCTAACCATGTTTTATTTGGAATTACACTTCTAGTACTTTGGTTTGGTACAGTCCCATCCGGGATTCGAACCTACTTTCTCAGGATAAGGCACCTAATCGCCACCGAAGTCAGTCATCTAACCCACTCAGCCGTCGCATTGAGTGAGGCATGTGAAATACCATATATGTTACATTTGACCACTTTCTAAATGGCATGGTGTTTTCATACGCCATTTCGCCTCGAGTTATGTCACATTTCACGTAATTTCGAAACATTTTTTGCGTTTATTTTGCAATTCAGTATTATATAGTTCCCGACTTGTCATAAAGTATCATGGTACAGACGACGCCTCAAGGTTACAGAAATCGTACAACCACCTCGCTACAGCATATAATAGAACAATTACCGTCGCCAACACATATAGCATCATTTTGGAATCAGCGTAAATGACAAGTTACGCCGAGTGATCTATTTTCCCTGACACCTTTGCACCCAAAGTCGAATATATGACGTGGACATTGACGCGGTGTCCTTTCTAAAACATTTCTAAAAAAAAAAAATAAAACAACTGTAGTTTCATAGCTGGGGCCTTCCGTATGTTGCTTTTTATCTTCATCTTTGCTAGCAAGCGAGTTGGCGGACGAAATAAATATAAAAAGGGCTCTCCTCTATCTTTTTGAGCAGTCGCTTGGACTCGTTAACATAAACTCTGTCAAAAAAGAAACGCAACCCCTGTATTTTAGAGATTTTGATCTGAAGTTTTAGGACGACACGGCATTTTTATTATTTAAGACAGAAGTCTGAAATTTGGCAGAATAATAACCCAGATGGGCATGTTTAAAATTGTCATTTCAAAAGTCATCTCACAGACACCAGTTTGTCACCAGGGGGGCGTCTTTCTCAGTATGTCGTATGAGCACCACGCGCTGCAATCACTGCACGGCATCTCCTTGGACAAGAACGGATAAGACGCCGGATTCTTTCCTGGGGAATGGCTCTCCAACTCCTCCTGCAGTGCAACGGCGAGCTGTTGCAGCGTCTGTGGCGGCGGCTGACGTTGACGTACGCGTCGATCCAGAGTATCCCACAGGTGTTCAATAGGGTTGAGGTCTGGTGATTTAGAGGGTCATGGCAAGACATTGACGTTGGAATTCTGCAGAAAGTTCATTGTTGCACGTGCAGTATGAGGCCGGGCGTTGTCCCGTTGACAAATCTGTGTCTGTTGGTCAATAATCGGGAGAAGGTGAAGCTGTAACACGTGGTTGATGTAACGTTGGGCTGTCCCCTGGAAAGATCACCAAGTCTGATTTCTGGTTGTATGAGATGGTTCCCCAAACCATGACGCTTTCTCCGCCAAATCTGTCCACCTGTCGGACGCAGATGGGCGCAAAACGTTTATGACGTCTCCTATACAGACGCTGTCTTCCGTCGTGACGTTGCAAAAGAAAACGTGATTCATCAGAAAACCAGATTCGCCTCCAGTTTTGTAAAGTCCGTATCCTTACGTTGTTGCACCACCTGAGTCGTCGGCGTCGATGTAGGGGGCGTAGTACAGGTCCAACAACTGGTCTACAGGCACGTAAACCCGCTTCTTTCAGACGGTTCCTAATCGTTTGAGCTGACACTCTCCTCAAACCTGGTATTTGTGTGGCAGTCACGGTTGGTAGGGCATGCCGATTACGCAGGTGATGGACCCGGATGTACCGATCTTGAAGGGGTCGTGATTCTTGGCCTTCCACTTCTCGGGCGATCGTTGGTCAAATTGAAGTTGTTGTAGCGGCTCCAAAGTCGGGATATCGTTGTTTTGTGAACATTTAGGTGCCGTGCAACAGTTCCAAAACTTTCTCCGGCTTGAACACGACCAATGGCGATATTTCGGTCGGCAGCACTCAATCGTGGCATTTTAACACAGCTTTTCGGCGACAAATGAATGAATATAATACGGAAGCACATGGGCTTTTATACACCCATACATTAACTGCCATTTTCATGATTTGCATGTGTTTTTTTTGTGCGAAGTCACCATGAGGGTCATTTCATGCGTTGTGACGGAATAAGCAATAAAATACACTTATGCGTACAAATGCAGTTGTTTGGATGGTAATCTTCATTAATTACGTGTATCATTTCAATACATTCGAATAAAATTTAGTTTGGAAGCAATAACTTCATTCAAACGAATTTTTCATATCTGAGGACAGGGGTTGCGTTTCTTTTTTGACAGAGTTTATTTGTTTAAAAATCGACGCAGAAAGGTCAAGCGGGCCTGTATTTGTGTGAGTGTGAACGGTTAAGAGTACACTTTGTGTATGACATCAGGGCATACCATTGACACAGAGCTACAGATAACTTTTTGGGTCATTGAGTTATGTACTTGCTTGTGTTCATCTTAATTGGGTATCCTAATATCCCACTGAGTAACCAAATAAATTGTACTCACCTCACTCAAACTAAATTGGGTATTTTGCCATTTTCCATTAATTTTTTAAATATAATAAAGTTATCCATTCAATATATCACAATATATATTGCAATATCTCTCAAATTATTGCAATATATCGCAATATGAGAATCAGGGCAATATCCAGCCTTATGTAGTATGTAGTGAACCCTGTTAATCCGGCCCCGCCCATAGCAATATATTTCGGATTAATGACAGTCTGGATTAACGCAATAAACGTAATAGGAATTGAGTTTTCACATAGATATTTGGGTAATTTACGCAGATACGCAGCTTATCTGTACCTCTGATCATTACACAATGCCATTTAGAAAGTGGTCAAATGTAACATAGGATATATTTGGGATTACCCTTCCTTAAAAAAGTACAGATTCTAGTACTTTTGTAACCCGCTCATCCACCGCAACTTCAACTTCTGAGCGGGTTAGGCTCCTGACTTTGTGTGCTGGCGATTAGGTGCCTAACTCTGAGGGTGTGGGTTCGAATCCCTAATGGGACCAAACCCAACAAAAGTACTAGAATCTGTACTTTACTAAGAAAGTGTCATCCCAAATATAGCATGTTGCACGACGGCATACATTTCCACAGTAGCGAGAAAAACTGAGATAGGGAAAATTGTATTATTTTACGTCGGGATGAACATGAAGGACGGGTGGAAGATGGGAAATACACACAGTGCATCTGAAATATCTTTCAGAAGGCTGCAGAGTGAGGTGAGGTGGAATTGGGTTTAACGTCGTGCTTGAGTTTATTTCGCTCATATGACGACGTGCATGCGTGTGTATGTGTATGTTCGGCTGTATGTACTAGCCAAGACTTAAGCTGGTTTTATAGTGCTAGCCCACTGAGATACCATGCCGCAGTTAAGCACGATTACCCCACTCTGACACATTGTACTGACTCCGAGTCGACCAGTCCTTGCTGTACCCATTAATGCCGAGCGCCAGGCAGGGACCAACAAGTACCATATTTTAACGTCTTTTTGGTATGACGCGGTCGGGGATGGAACCCGCGACCTTCCGCTCTCCGGGCGGACGCTCTAACCACTACACCACGGAGGCCGTCGCTGCAGAGTGAGCTAGTGAAAGTCAGGATTGTACTTGCTATAGCACTCCGGTCTTTGAATAATGGAGTCCGACAAACCAGTGATTGATATCATGAGCGATATCAACGTTATATCACGGTATAAGAGATACAAATGTACAGTAAAGAGTGCATAGGATGGCGGTATGGTTTACATGGACGTTCGTGATGGTATTACAAAATATATGTAGTTTGTTTAAAACACTTATTCATATGACTTGTTCATGAATGACTTTCGAAGAGTCACTGTAACAGCGGTTCGCAAATAGTGGCATCCATCAAACACACATGAGTGAGTGAGTGAGTTAACATTTAAAGTCACATGGGCAGCATTTCAGCCATATCGTGACTAAGACAGTTGTAAATGTATAAATAAATAAAAACTAACTTTTATAATATACTTACCTCTCTGCAAAGGACAGTAAAACAACTAGATTATCACAGGAATAAATTTAAGACTAGGAATTAAATCTAAAATTGTTTAACTATAAATAAAAATACAATATAAAAACAGGCTATAGATTGCCAACAACTGAAGGTAGATCACCACACTAGGGACCATGGCGACTTACAGTACATTTGCTTCCTGCACGGGATTTACATCATCCCTACAGCTGTTAGCAATTTAAACAAATCTAGCCATACATTAAAATTACAAAAAAATCTACGATTACAAAAAGTGGAGAGTTTAAATTTACTTTGAATGTTTTGGGTCTTACGTACCCTCTCAGGACAATAATTTAACAGTACCAAACACACATGAAAAGGCAAGGCCAGTATTCCTCTGAGGAAAATGAACCCAGACAAACACAAACATAATAACCCCAATACAAAACAAAAAAACCAAATAACACAAACTACAATGAATAAAACAAAAACAAACAAAAACAAAACACAAACGAAAAATCGAAACAAAAAAGAAAAAAAGGAAGAAAAGAAAACGCCCTGATGCCCTAATGCAACTGAAATGCTATTCGACCAAAGCCTCTGAATCACATCGTGAATATAGTACGACAGACCTTCGGTTAGCACCATACCATACACTTGAATTTCCTGAAACGTTTTCCATACCGGCCAAGATGTACACGTTCTGATAGTCGTAGCCTAGAATGAAACATCTATAAAGGAAACGTTACACGATAAAGTCTATAAATGATGAGTCCAGTGGAATAGTTCTTATTTCCTGCGCGCAATGAACGCTGTATTAGGGGCATTTCGTTTCCCTATAAACAGTTAAATACGCCAAGGAGGGCAATGCCCTGGTTTGATGGATAGGCTTAGACAGTGAAACAGTGGCATAGTTACGAGTGCAATTACTTACACGTTTAGTAGCTTCCTGCCTGCCCAGAGACAGATAATGGTACAACGTATCTAACAGCACGGTTCGTTAAACAGAGAACTACCACGTCTTATGGGGCCTTCCTTTCACTCTCAACCGATCAAACGCGATCATCGTGATGTCAACCCATCAAACGGATTTTAACTGAGCGACTTTAACAGATCAAACTGGTCTTACTTGATCAAACTGTTCCCAACTGATCAAACTGATTGTAACCGAAACGTCGCACCCATTGCAATTAGGAAGTTGACTATCCATAGAACTTGGTTTTCCTTCACCTATACAACTTCTAAAATGCATCTCAAAGAAGTCAAACTAGTCTTACCTGATGAATCTGATTTCAACTGATAGTACTGATTTCAACTGGTGAGACAGATGTCAACAGATCAAGCTCGTTTTTAACAGGTTAAATTAATTCTAACCAATCAAACTGGCCTCATCTGATTACGCTGATGTCAATTGACCAAACTGATTCCAATTGATGACACCGATTTCATCTGATCAAACACATTTTGATACATCCAACTGATCGTATCCCTATGAAACTGAATTTAACTGATAAGACCTATATTAACTGGTCAAGCTGATCCCAACCAACGAACCAAACTGGTTTCGACTGATGAGATCGACTGCAACCTATCAAACTGATTTCAAGCGATCAAATTGATCTCAACTGATCTGAACCGATCAAACATGCCGGCCATGAGGTACTCAAGTGAAGATCCTGGATAGAACTTGTCTTCAGCATATCCTTCAAACATTCAGCTGCTTTCTTGTGGAACTCTTTCCCTACATGTCCAAGATATTTTTATGGATTAAACTTCTTTTTAAATTTTCTCACGACGTTTCGAGACCATTCTAGGTCCCTTCATCAGTTCACCTGTTTAATCCATAAAAATATCTTGGACATCAATGTACAACTTCTAAATGCCACTGAAAGAACTCTCTCCCTACAGACATTAAATCTGCTCCAACTCTCTCTAGTTTTAGATCTCGTCTAAAGACATTTCTTTTTCTTCGCTATTGACAGTCTTGTGTTTGCGCTTAGAGCATGGCCAAGTGTTGTGGAGTCAAGCGCATTACAAATGACATATATTATTATTATTATTCAGTAACATATGCTTGTCGTAAGAGGCGACTGACGGGATAGGGTGGTCAGGCTTGCTAACTTGTCTGACACATTGACAATTGTGTAGATCGATGCTCATGCTGTTGACCAGTGGAGTATATGGTCCAGACTCGATTATGTACAGACCGCCAGCATATACCGGTAGCTGAACTATTTCTGAGCGTTTAACAATAAAACAATCAGCCATCAGGTAGCTGATTCCGGGAGTGTGTGTTCGAATCCCAAATGGGACTCAACCAAGACATGTACTGAATCTGTACTTTAATGAGAAACTGTAATCCCATGTATAACACACAATGTATGTTACGCTCAACACATTGTATGTTATAGTTGCTTGTGTGGTCGTTGTCGTAACGCGTAGCAGTTTCCTCCCGTCTTTGACGTTTATTACAGTTGACGTTTCCTCCAGCTTATGACACTATCCGTGTTTTCTAGAGGGCAAGACAACAACTTACAACACGCAAAAGGTGACTAATCCGCAATAAACCGCTAACGGAACTGTCATTTTTCAATCATCGTATCAAATTATTCCATGTCATGCAGGCAAATATCAGATTATTGTTTCATATGACCAATGTAAAAATCTCTTTGATCTTAGTGCGGATGTCGTAGAGTGTCACGTAACCGATTCCAGGGTACTGTTCCGCATGTGTGTGAAAGAGAAACATCCCTCAGCTGTTCTATAATGGCATCAGTGACAGTACATGTGAAATGATTATTAGAAGTCCGTGCTCCAGCCTTTGATCTGGTGGTTTCAATCAAACACCCCCACATGCCACGTCATTAAGGGCTAGATTAGATGAGAGACTGTCGTAGTGAAAGATTACCATTAGGGATTTGGATTTAACCTTACTCAATATTTCAGGACAGCTCTTCAAAATTGACACTACATTATAGAATGTCATCTGCGTTTGGGTATCCATGTGTTTAGCGTATGACGTCATTGCACTGTATCAACAAGGTCATAATCCTATTTTTGTTAACCGTTCACTGATAACTGAGCCAGATTGAAGTATTCAAGTTCACGTTCCTTTAGTTTTGCGCTAAGGCATTATGTGCCAAGGACAATAAAAATTAGGGTATTTTTCCCATCAAAAGTTTGGACTCACTAGTGTAAATGTAGCCACTTACCTCAGTCAACTGTTTTAAACTAAATTTTGCAAAATATTTAAAGGTACTGTTTACACATGAACTGATGTATTGTAAAACAAATTCGTAACGTTGAAAATATTATTGTCATAAGTTCAATAAATGATAAAAATCAGTGAAACTTGGCGAATTCTTAACAAAACTTTACACCAAAACGCAGCAGCTCACATGCACGATCTTTTTACAATGCTTTTCAGCAATGTGGTGCATGCTCCTCGTGCAGTTCATCTGTATACGGTCTGCAGTTGGTTCCCCAAAGTTAGTGGAGAAATCAGTCTTCGATGTAACCATATATATATATACATAATATATAGTGAGTGTTTTAAGTGAGTCTAAACTTTTGATGGGAAGTATAGAATTGTTTTTTATTTATTTCTTAAATATAGAAATGCAATTTTTTTTATAAGGGGACCATAGAGCACCAGTCAGATAATTTATGTGAAAATAAGGGTGCCCATACCTTTTGATTGAGTGAGTTAAACTTAAAACATCACAACAATTATGTCATTTCAATTAAATATTGATAAGGCAGTAAACACCATGTAAACATGTGACCTAGTGTGTCTCACAGTTCCTGAACCATATTACTTCCCTTTCTCCCCAGTCCTTTCTACAATGCTCAAACCCTTAATGAAGTAAGACTTCTGATTCTCCCATATTACTGGGGTGCTCTTCAATGAACATGTAATTAATTTTTACCATCAAAATTACATATTTTCAGAGACTAAGCGTTAGTCTAACCTATAAATATCCTGAACACTGTCATGACTGCTGGAAAAGTTCAGCTTCATTTGTCACCCACAAACTATGTTATCATACAAAACGGCTTTCCTGTTATGCGCACTGGCATTTAAAATGCTCACGCCCATATTAAGCTGTGAGGTTTAGAGTGTCATAGATAAACAGTTTCATGAGGTGCAAAAATCGCTTTTGAATTATTTAAGTTGTTCAACTTTTTTTAGATAAATCATGGTGTGTATTCTTTCTTTTATTTTTTTTATTTATTGAATCGAAGAGATACAGATAAGGTTTGATTCACATAAAATTAAACTGGAGACGAAAGGTGTGTATTCTAGTTGTGCCGCCAGGGCACATTGAAAAGATTAATTTCATCCGTGCCATTTCAATATTTAATGTCCCACGGCACGCAAATTCAGCACCATTTCGATCCCTGAGTGACGCAATGTCTACAATGAAATCCACGAGAATGTAATATTTTGTGTCATACATTAATGACAGAACACTTAATGCCCTTAAATCACCAAAACACCATGGGATGGTGCACGGAGATGATACTTGTTGTTTCCCTGGCGCTAGACACATATTGTGTCTGAGTGGGGTATCAAAGTTAAATTGCGGCGTGTTTATCAGCGGACATGTGCTATAAAACCAGTATTAGAGGACCAGTACAAGCAGTGGATGATCTCCCATATGCCATGGACCGTATTTGCAGACTTAGGTAGGACTCTGCAATATGCACTCAACTGAAGAGCTCTGGTTACCAACCAGTGTCACCACAAGACATTGCTCATGATACTGAGGGGCGGTCAGGTGGCGCTGTGGTTAAAGCGTTCGTTCGTCACGTCAAAGACCCCGGGTTCATTTTCCTACATGGGTACGTGTGAGGGCATATTCTGGTGTCACTTGCCGTGATATTGCTGGAATATTGATCAGAGCGGTGTAAACATACTCACTGCTTATATAAGAGAAATATTCTTGATGACTAAGCTAAACAAATGCAACAGGCATAGCACCGCAATAGAGACGACATTGTATCGACTGCGCATGCATATGATGGAGACGACATTGTATCGCCTGCGCATGCATGCGCTGGAGACGACACTGTATCGACTGCGCATGCATACGCTGGAGACGACATTGCATCGACTGCGCATGCATACGCTGGAGACGACATTGTATCGACTGCGCATGCATACGCTGGAGACGACATTGTATCGCTTGCGCATGCATACGCTGGAGACGACACTGTATCGACTGCGCATGCATACGATGGAGACGACATTGTATCGACTGCGCATGCATACGCTGGAGACGACACTGTATCGACTGCGCATGCATACGATGGAGACGACAATACATCAACTGCGCATGCATACGATGGAGACGACACTGTATCGACTGCGCATGCATTACTCTATCACCCAAAACTGTATGTACCAATTTGCAGCTTAAATGCCGTCAATGTAAGGACCGTGTCACGAGCTAGCAATACTTAACACAAGTGCATTAGTCTAAGTGCTGCGACTGCCGGAACTGACAACCTCCCATCCCAAGCAACACCCCTGACCTGCTCGAGGTACAAGTGGAAGTAGATAGGCATGTCGTTGTGTTTAGAAGGCTCATAACACTATTCAGAATGAACCCGTTGGGGTTCAGCTCAGCGAATATCATACTCCACCTTGTGTTGGAGGTTCATTCACGGAGGCTCCCACAGCGCTGCTGCAGTTCTATTTTTCTCACAAACAATTGATTCTGACAAGCTTCCGAAGAACCTCAAACATAGTTGTAGGATTATGCTAAAATGCTTCTGATAATATTCTTTCGACTCTGATGGAATGTTGTTTTTCAGAGCGATTTTGCCTTTCCGCGCCATTCTATCTGTTTCGGAGATCTGATATTATCTGGCCTCCAAGTTTTATTTAATAAGAATTTGAAGAACTCCCATCTCAGTTGTGGGAATAGTGTGCGTCGACTCAGCATTATGTTTGTATCTCGCTTTTTACGACATGTTATTGCGAAATGCATGTATACACTTCTTATTTTACCCTATAGAGCACATTTAGCTATCATGTAAATAATACTTACCTGACCAAACACAGACCTCATTAAAGAAAAAACATAATATCTTGTTTCTTTTGCTTCTTTGACGAGCATCTACTAAGCTACATTAGCATGGTATACAGTGTCTAACATACTCAATGAAATATTAACCAATTATTGTAGTGTGAACTATTAATCGTGATGTCATTGAATATTTCATTGTTCATTGCAGTGAAAGGTGACCACATTCTTTGCTTTTAAGTTGCTTTAGTGGAGGAACAGGTTTTCGCTTTATTGTTGTACCATAAAATCATTGACAGATGAATCATCGTGTTTGGGTTATGCCGTTGACCCTAACTTAGGAACTACCTTTAAATTGGTAATGAATATACATATAATTGGTCTTCATCAATCCATACTTGTCGTAGGGAGCGATTGACGGGATCGTGTGGTCAGACTCGCTGACTTGGTTGACAATTCAATTCAAAGTTTATTCTCATGAGTCATATACATGACATAGAGTAAAACAAATATATGTGCAAAACAATGAAACACATACATATTACATTAACGGAGCGTACGCAAGCCCCATTTCACAAAAAGAGAAAGTTTAACAAGTATCGGTTTGTATGTGATAGACATAAGTGAAATATATTTATCCACAGTGGGATGTTTACAATAATATGGAGGGAGATATTTGTTTCGTAATTCGTTTAACTCTTTGCATTCTAACATAAAGTGAAATTCATCCCCAATTTTACACTTGCATGATGTACACAATCTATTTTCTCTATCAATTTTATGCCATCTACCAGTTTCAATAGGGAGTCTGTGGTTACAAGTTCTAAGTTTTGTAGTATAAATACGTAAATCTAGAGGAAGTTGCAACAAATAACTTTCAATAGAAAGATTATCCTTAAACATGATTTCGATGATTGTGATTTACTTTCTCTCCAAGTTTGTAGAAACTGATCAACGAGTACAGTTTTAACGTTATTTACCAGCCAATGGGTACTCTGAAATTCTTGTAATTGCCAAATGTAGCTAAAGCCTGTTTTCTCTAAGACAGATTTTACTTCCGCTATTAGCGGATATTTAGCATTTGCCGGAGAATTGTGCAAATTGAACATTAATTTATACATTACTTTTGATAGTTTACCATGAGATAATAATAATTTACACCAATATGATAACATTCTCAATTTGATAGAAATACTAAGTGGATATCTTCCAAGTTCACCGTAAACCATAAAGTCTGGGGTTTGTTTTTACCTTCAATATGTATTTACAAAATTTCAAATGAATACGTTCTAATTGAATAGTGTTTTCGTAGCCCCACACCTCAGCACCATGCAATAAAATAGGCTTAACAAGTTGATCAAAAGTTTAAGTTGGCAGTCGAGCGGTATATATCTAACAAGCGAATTTTTCTAAATATAGCAAACATTGCACGAGAAGATTGGTCAGAGAGCCGTTTAATGGCTTTACAAAAGCGACCAGTGCTTGTGAATAGTACACCAAGATAAACATAATTTTTTCTACCTCTAAAACAGTATTCTGAAGAAGAAATAATGTACTAAGTTTACTGCTTCTTTTGGAAAAATCAAAACTTTAGTTTTAGAAATGTTCACTGTTAGTTTCCATCGTGAACAGTAAGCATCAAAAGTTTCCAAACAAACTTTCAAATCAGAAGGAGATTCAGATAAAAGTACTGTATCATCAGCATAAAAGAATTACCAGTAGCTTAATGAATATACCAATTTGACACAAGTCATCGTGAACCAGCGGTGTAGATCTGTGCCCATGGCGCACTGTAGAGTCTGGTCCAGATTAGATTATTTACAGACCGACTTCACACAACTGGAATATTGCTGAGTGCGGCGGTACACAACAAACGGAACCAAACTAATTTAACAAGCCACGTGTAGCAGTATTCCTTTTCAAACGTATTTCTTTTCATACTTTAGAATTCTCAACACCTGACGTCATTAGCTTGACGTCAGCCTGCAATACAAATAAACATGTTTAAGGGGGTATTTAAGTTCTCATTCCACGTTTGGCACTTTGATTGGTTCTGGCATGCAAGAGCGCCATTAACACCATTGAAGCAACACGAATGTGTCAGGCAAATAACACTGAACCGCTGTTTATGACTGCTAATGCTGAGTGAGTCCATCAACTCATTACCTACTAATTGCGGGTATTTACATATGGAACGTCAGATCGAGGTGTTGGCATGAAATTGATGATCCCCTGTGGGCGATAATGATATGGACCAATTGTATTCAGGGTCTTTGGATTATCTCTTTCACGTCTATGCAGTGTTGGAGTGTACACAAGGCAGTCCGCCCTAATGCATGTACGTTACATTAGGCAGAACGTATTAACAGGTATGGTGTAGGATACGGATTAGAGAGTGAGTGAGTGAGTGAGTTGGTTTCAACGCCGCTGTGAATAGTATTGCAATTACATTACTGCGCGTCAGCTAAACATGGAATAAAAAGAAACGTCTCAATCGTTTATCACTTTCGTTACACACAAGTAGGGGAGTAGTAAATTAGTCTAGAAAAATCGAGCAGGGATTCGAACCCACGAGCATAGGTTTACTTGTTTGTCGAAGGTACGCAACCACTGCAAAGCGAACATTGGCGCCTCAGAGGACTGGGCAAAGGTATGACAAGGCGACCACTGACGCTCTCTGAAAGCCTGAGGAGCACATAAAGCTTCTTGCTGCTGCTTGTTGTACTTTTCTTCACCACGTATGAAGAATCAGCGATGCATGTGTCGCAGATGAGTGTGAAATGTACGTGATGTAACATGCGTCTCATGACAGTCAGTCGCGAAACGTCACTCTGTAAATATGTAATATGGAAGAAAGCTTTCTACGGCCGTCGTTTGTGCCTGTTTTCCGAAACATTGCAACCAATTCTAAGGTCATCGGTGACGTTTCAGAAGCATCATTGGTGATTTGATGAAAAACAGATATCAGCGACCACTAAAACGCCATTTTACAAATTCATTCTCAAATGTGAGACATTCACGTAACAAAACCTTCAACAAAGCAATTTTGCTTTGCTGACAATGACAGGTGATATCAAGAAACTTGATATTTCCTGAAGAATATCAAATTTGTGAAGCGTATTTGTGTGTAATAAATTCTACTTAACTTTTCTAAGTCAAGGTTGAAGAGGAAGCACATATCTCACTCTAGCATCCAGGGGCTAATTAAATGCCCTGTCCAAAAAATTAGAACCTGAAGCTCTAAATGTGATATTGTTGGCGACTGATAATAACCGTTTCCTTTGAATGAACCCTTTGTAGTGCGATACGGTGTTGAGTGACTGAGTGAGTTAAGATTTAAAGTCACATCGGCAATATTTCAGCCATATCGTGACTAAAACAAGTTATACACAATCATACATTTCAAACGTAACACCTGTCAGTAAAGGACAGTAAATAACTAGATTCACAGATATAGGGCTAAAACTAGTTCGTAAGAACTAAAATGTGACGATTCATTCTAAAACTGGGCTCGAGATCACCAGCATCCAAAGCTAGGCCACCATACTAGATACCATGGAGGCATTCGGTATTTCTGTCACCTGCATGGACCCCAGCTGGATTTACACCATTCCTTTGGTTACTGGCTACTATCAAACAGCGAAGCCGAACAATTAGAACTAACACAAATGCTACTATTAAAAACAGAGATGATGAAAAATACTTTCAATGTCACGGGAATTACGTACCCTCTCCGGACGACAATTATTTCACACTGCTTCAAACCCCATTGACTATAAAGTAGTGAGTTGCGACTGTTCTAAGAGCAGAGAGTATATATGCCGACCTCATAGACAACATGTCAATGTCTTGCTCGAAAAGAGCCACATGTTCCAATACCACAGTACGATCGTACGACTGTAGTAGGTCTGTGTTTAATTATTACGTTACGTTATTACGGAGTTACGATCACTTTGCGCTTCAATGGTCCTGTGAAACGAGGATTCGATGTCTAACTGAGGAAATAACCATGAAAGAAGCATATGACGTCATCAATTATGTCATGATATTGAAGTGTGACGTCATATCGTTTCACAACCCTGCTGGTAAGGAGAGAGTGCTACGTGATAACCAATCTGCTCCATTATATTAGGCATGAAGTTTGTATTTTACAACTTCGAATACAGATGTTGACGGTTAATTTTATTGTGTTCAGAAAGTCTAAATGTAAACAAGCTGGACAAAAACATAATTATCTAATCAAAGTGGTGACGTAGAAGCTAATCGACGTCAGCCCAAATATAGATCTATGACCCAAACAGAAATAGGTACAGAATAATTGTGAGAAATCAGACGTTCAATCACTAACTCGTCCATTCACTCTTGCACACACTCAATGTAACTAAATATTGTTTAAATATTCATGACTTAATTCTACACCATTTGGTTTAGTGTTACGCCTCTTTTACCAATATTCCAGCAATATCACGGCGGTGGTCACCAAAAATAGGTTTCACACATTCTGCCCATGTGGGGAATCGAAACCGGGTCTTCATTTCGGTGTGACGAACGAACGCTTGGTTACCCCGACGCCCCAACCGAGGGATTGAATAACGAAGCGAGGCTTACATGTACATCAGGTTAGGCACCGAGTTACGCGATATCGAAAATAGGATTGTAAAAAAAATATCTATTGCGGATGAAAACGGTTAAATGACTTGGTGTGAAACTACGAGAACTTAGTTTTCTTTGAAAGTAAATTAGTTGAAAGTGAACCATTAAGGAATGGAAAGCATGTCCAATAATGTTCTTTGGACGATTTAGTGAGTGAGTGAGTTTTGTTTTACGCCGTACTCAACAATATTCCATCTATATGGCGGCGGTTTGTAAATAATCGAGTCTGGACCAGACAATCCAGTGATCAACAGCATGAGCATCGATCTGCGCAATTGGGAACCGATAACATGTGTCAACCAAGTCAGCGAGCCTGACCATCCGATCCCGTTAGTTACCAAAAACGATGATAAAAAATGGCAAACCTCTAACGTTTTAAATGTGAGCCTATGACTGAATATGAAATGATTGTTATAAATGAGGAAATGATTAAATATCTTGCATTCACTTTATTCAGGACAATACCACAATGCACGCCCTGAAAGTTTCCAGTTGGGATACATTTCTTTGAATGGCGGCTATTTGGAATGATTAAGAGCATTCGTACGTCACACGAAAATATTTCCACGAGTATTCCCAGGTTCAGAACTACTCTCAGTGCTAAAAGCTTTAATGAATATGATTTGCGTTCAGAAGTAACATTTCACATTTCTTATAGTTTCTCACTTAGAACCTCCCTAGTACTCTGGGAGTAGAATGGATGTGGCCTCTAGTTGTTATGTGCTAACATTTCTTATAGTTTCTCACTTAGAACCTCCCTAATACTCTGGGAGTAGAATGAATGTGGCCTCTAGTTGTTATTCAACATATGTGCCAATGATCACATGCCTCAAGGATGTTGCACCTACCCTTCATTTACAGGACCTTCACCCTGTGCACTCAAAAGAACCTATTCATCCGTTGGTAGATGACCAGTTGGCGGAAACAGGAACAAACTGTCAAAATATGTGGTGTCGCCCTGTGCAAGTGACTTCGTGCAAACGCGCCTCTGTTAAATGTGCAGAAAATGGGTGCCTCTTATGTGGGGCGGATGTGAAAACTGGCGGCAGCATGAGCTGTGTAGTCCACAGACTGTAAAGAAATGTGTGTGCTTACATCTATATGCTTGGAACACTGAAAATCAGTAATAAGACGTGACAGGGAAAAGCATTTTCAGAACTAACCTGACAGAATTGACCACAAAAGGTGGGCTCTAAAATCAATAATATTATTCTAGTTGGCAACATTTAGGATATGCTGTACACAAACGTTCTCTTGGGGCATGGTGTGGTCTGAAATTAGTTGGTATTCCCCTAAACGACCTTTAACAAATATATTGAGACGAAATGAATATAATATGTTATGAAAGATCAATGACTGTCACTATCAACCCACACCCGTGTCCATCAAACGTCCAACATCACCGCACATCTAGAGTCCAGCAATATTCAACATCCATCATCATCTGGCTTCAACAACGATCCTTCATCTCCCTAATTCTGTACTTCCCACATCCGAATTACAACACAGTACCACACAAAACTGAGGATCACGAGATCTGCCATTACCCCTCATACCGCGTTCGCCATGATGGTCGTCACTAAAGTACTGTAGGAAATAGAAAAAAACCCTGTTTTTAGGCTGTTACTCTGTATCCTTAAAATTTACACAATTGCAAATAGCATATGTCGAATTAACCCACATCGGCCTACATGGTCGTTCAGTGGGATGCATAATAGGATATCGAGAAAAACATGTTTACTCGTAAAATCGGGCAAAACTTAGAAAAATACGAACAGATGCTGAAAACAATAGATCAGAAAATAGATGGCAATTAGGTCGCTCAGCCAGGTATGACGACGGACCGTCAACTCACTTGGCATGAAATGCACGTTCTGCCACAGACACAAGGGGCCATCTCAAATTCTTTTATGCTTTTCATGCTTTTTCATGAATATGTCTCTATGATTTTCTAATCTGAGCTTATATCTCTATCCCCAAGCCCGACCCCAACTACCGTCAGCAACACCCGTCTTGGTTTTGCTTTTGAGACGACCCCTCCTACCTGTTTCTTTTTATAGTGATAGTGAGACTCCATGGTATCTACATCCTTAATAGTTTCAGTATTAAAGTTGTTATTTTTTACGTCTGCTATCGTTTATTATGAAGCTAAGTCTAATTTCAAAATGGACATTCAAAAAGTGTCATTTGTTATACAATATCATCGCACACTAATTTGCATAAAGCCATGGTCTGCTCCAAATAAGTCTCTTCGGAGTTTGAAAAAAACCGCATTGCTCATTTCTGCACTAATATCTCCTCAGTAAAATCCTTTTTAACGTTTCCTATCTCCCTACCACTAAGACTATAGTTAGGCCGAACTTAGTTCAACAGATATTTCACACTTTCAAATATGAACTACCTAACCTGTAGATATAAATGTGAAAAACCCCAGTTTTTTCTATTTCCGACAGTACTTTAACAGTTACCTGCACTCACCACGCATCTACCGTCCTCGCATATTCAATAAATCATCATATATGTCATCCAGAGATAATTATGTCTCAGCAAATCATGAAAAACAACCCAGCAGAATATTTTAATCAAAGTGTGATAGATAGTTTCTTTTCATCCCAAGAAAAGAACATGACACATTTCGTTAACAAAAGGGTTTTATTCATCCATAAAATCACTCATTCACAGCCAAATGCTTCTACTGGAACACCTAATCTGAACTTCAAAGTCGCTACAAATACGGACCGCCATAAAGCCAGCAAATTGGGTTCATCATGCAGGAAACAATTGTGACTGAAGCCAAGTCCGATTACAGATCTTGCCAAGAAACCTGGTCTGCAAGAGGTTAAAAGCACACAATATAGTTTATGTACGGGCTTGTTGCAGGGACATTTTCCAGAAAGTAGGGACGTTCTCAATCTTCGGAATCATTCATTAAATAGACTATTTGTTTTGGACGAGATTGGCTTGTGCATAGCCTCACCAAAATGAACCTTGTCCCGGCTGACCTATGCGCTTGACTATAAATAGTTTAAACATGCGCATGTCGGAATTAAATCAATAGTGTTTCAGTGATTGAGTGAGTTTAGTTTTACGCCGCATTCGTTAGTCGCCTTTTATGACAAGCATGGGCTACTGAAGATCAATATTTTAACCCGGATCTTCACGGGTTAATAGTGTTTCAAATCATGCAGAGAAATAGATGCTTTATATCTCAACCGCCCAGATTGTATATTGTAATTTTTTAGTTAATTTGTTTTAGCTGTGTCTCATGAGCAAGTGTTATGGCTCGGTGATGTTTTATTTATCATCCCAAACTGTGTTCCACAGGAGATATTGCTTTGTGTGAGATCGAACGATAACTCCTAGAAGATATCTTTTGACATTAGATTTTGTACAATGCCCTGACAATGCTATGACGTCATCCACTTAATGACGTCACAATGCGATGACATCGCTGCACTGCAAGTGTAGCGGCAGAACCGTGTTCAGAGATGTACATTTCTCATTGAAAACTAATGAAGAATGATTTTTCATGATAAATAGAATCTCACCCTCGTGTCTTCTGATATCAAATGTATCAACACTCGCTGATAAAAGTAAAAATCAATTTTATCAACTCGTGGTGATATATTTGATATCTAAATACACTGGGTGAGATTCTCTAGGCATTGAAATGTTGTTTTACCTGTAACATATGTGACACTTTAATAAAATATTTCTGTCTGTCTGTCTGTCTATATCTAGTCTTTGGTGATGGACCTTGAAAACACACAAACAAACGCGCGCACACACACAGACAAGCACGCACGCGCATCCGCGCCGACAACACACACCCAAGCAGGACATGCAAAGTTGCCACTTTACGATTTCTCTGTCTTACTCTATTGCACCACTTTTACAGATACATTATTGTGTTGCATATTGTTAAAATCCATAAATATATATTAGTTATTGAAAGTTCATCAGAGGCATGTACGTCATGTTGAAAACTACACAAAGAAGTTCACAGGATGGCCTGATTCATTGTTTATTCATCGTGGAAAGGACAGATGTCGAACAACTTTAAGCATTACATACCAAAATAACTGTGAAATCTATACATAGGCCACCACTCCCAGCCTGCATCTGTATGCAATTACACTCGAGTAGTTGCGTCTTTATTACCATTATTTGAGGAGGTCTCTTCATCACTTGATCCTTTCAGGCCACCCTCGCTTCACAAATCAACACTGATCAAGAGACGGTCTTGTACAGTTTCCAATTAAACCTATCTGCCCCAAGCTGGAGATCAAACGGTCACGATACATTTCAAGAGTGTTGCACATACGAATAGCGTCTTGTTGAGGTACTGAAGAGGAGGTAGCAGATGACGAACTTAAACAGTGATGATGTGCTGAAGGTAATGCCGACTGTTCTGTAAACAAAAGTAGAATCAGATAATTAGAGCACGCTGTAACCTAATAACGTTTAGCAGAAAACGTGTATATTTAATGTATTTATAAAACAGCAAAATGTTTAAGGCGGGAAAAAACCCCATATAACTCACTGGGAGTATAAACAAAAGAAGAATGAGACATCATGTTCCTTTCATGTATAAAACATGTATAGATGCCTTGAATATGCACAAGTCACTGGAAGTATAAACCAAATAAGACTATAATAGCTGGAAATGTTTTTCTAATTTTGCTGCTATCGGTTCAAAATGGCGGAAGTCATTGTCAAGTCGTACCTGTTTGGCGCGAAGAAATCCAGGAGTCGACGACACTTCCTTGCTTCAGCCTTCACAGCTTCTTCTCTTTTCCTCTTTGCTCTTTCTTTGGTTGGCATTGTGAATCGGAATGAAAACGAACAAAGCCGAAATCGCCATGGCTTAAATAGGTAGTTTTGTTGCACAACAAAACATCCGGGAAGGGAGCTTACTCCTGCCTTTGTTAAAATCCAGAAAATATTGGATTTTTCAAAGGGCAGATAATACGGCGATTGAAAAAGGGCAAAGCGCTAAATGAAAAGGGCAGGGCGCTAAATATGCCTGGGGAAACACTACTATTATGTCTTTGTTCGCTATAGAGAGGCCTAATCAGCTGTCATGTAAAACACACGATGGAAGCATCAATAGAAATCAGTCGACATATCGCCTTGAACATACCCATGTTACAAACAGATAATACTTTTCATTCTCAAAATAGTATTGATTGACAGGCCCTTAAAGGTTCTTCGTGTCTGTTATGTACAACCCAATACATCACTACCATTTTAAGAATGGAAAGTATTATCTGTACGTAACACGTTTAAGACGACATGTCTATTGATTTCTACATGTTTCCCTAAGGATGCATTCAAAGGGTGTATATAGATGAAAGAGCATCAGGCCTTGCCGTAGGAAACAACAGGATGACTCATGCTTCTTTTGTTTATTCTGCAAAAGACTGATTGTTTTCTTTTGTTTACACTACAAAGACTAAAAACACTTTTGCTGTTTGTATAACTCCACTGGTGTTCTAACTTATTCTGGCAGTTTGATGGACCAGTACAGTGTTTCATATCAGAGTCGTTCTTGAAGTCAGAATGATGAACTTACTGCTGCAGGACCTTGAACGTTTACAAACACTCACGCACGCACGCACGCACGCACGCACGCGCACACATACATACATACACAGAGGCTGACAAGCCCCTGGCCAGTACGATGTCATAACACTTGGTCGGTCTGAAGATTTGTGGAATCAATCAACAGCTGGGTCATTGCTGATGAAGCAGTATGTGTTTTGAGCCACTGAGACTAGCTGAGTGGAGATCAAAGGGGTTAGGGATTAGCCTTTGCCTTCGTTAACAACATGTCTCGTGCTTCGTCTATTTATACACCAAAAGGAAAGATTTGTTTTACTCCTGTCCAAAACATGTTTGCTGTTTATAGAACTACATGAATCATAAAACATCTGATTTATTTTATGACGTGCACTGACGGGCCCAATAACCTAATATAAAGCTTCTCCGGGAACATTAATCAAATACCTATTTTTATGGGGACGACGTTGGCGTGTGTTTGCCACCATCCACAACAGTCATGATCCATTATCGACGCATTTTAGGAACTTGTTTTCTGACAGTTAACACAATGGCTCACATATGGGCGCAAGATTTGGTAATATGTTAAACGAGATAACGAGATTTCGAGCATAATCTTCAGTGTATCTGCAGGTTTGCATTGGACGGCTCAATTAACTTGTTGTGAAAAATGAGTATGAATGTTCTAGGCATTTTACAAGAATAATTGTGCTTACTGATCCAGGTTCATGTAAATGATGGAAACACAAATTTGGCACTGATACCTTTAGCAGTCATTTCACTTTCTGTCCTGTGGAAAGTTAGGAATGTTGTCGAAAATACTATATCAACGACGCCTATTGTTGTCATACACGTCGATTGTTTCTTCTTCTTTTCGGGGCAACAATACACATTAGAGTGAGTGAATGTAGTTTTACGCCACTTTTAGCAATATTCCAGTAATTCACGGCGGTGATACAAATTTGAGAACACATTGTATGTCTCATAACCGTAATCATATCCACATGTTTAATACCTCAATCACAATCATTGTCAATGATCTGCAGGAAGGTATTTGACGTGGAATGTTGTTCAGATACATCAGTAAATCATGAATGCTGTTTAATGGGTGTTAAACATCATAATGTATTGTGGCTGTTACGTTTAACCCGCACCTCCTCCCTTGGATTGTGTGTGGGTGACGCATTACACATGTTGATGACTGTAAGTAGAAGTGTTCAGTCAAACGTTTGTGAATTTGACAGCAACACATGGACATTTCTATCCGTTTGCCGATAGAACAATAATGTGTTCAGTTATAAAACATTGTGATAAAATGTTTGAGAAACATTGAGTAGAAAATTAGCCATTTCACGTTCGAGAATAAAACGCTTGCTATTCTGTGGACTTTGGGTTGGTTTGTACCAGAATATGTTTCTATTCGTTGAGGGCGTTCATTTGTTTCTCTTCTTGTCTTGACCTGCAGGTACTCTGTAGGGGATATCCACTGTTTTTGACTCATACAAGAATGTATTTTGCATCTGAGGGCCCAATTGTTTTCGTCCCCGTATCTTTGGAAACCACTAATACCTTCTCGCCTACCCTAGCTTGTTTACTGAATATCACATGGGTTACATAGCATGGATATATCAAAGCAGTCTGATCATCATGTTTCTTGACCAACGTTTTTGATAAGGAATGGTGATTTCTGTGCTATAGTTAATTATTTTACACGTCAGCAGGGCATCTTCAATTCACTGTTTATGTGGCTGAGACTGTGATATATCATCTGTTATCTCTTGTGTTTGTCAGTTTGAGATAAAATGATCCATTGTATCCTATTCCGCCCACATCAAATTTAATCTTGATGACTGGTAAACCAAGCTCAAGAGATGACACTTTAATTGGACACATATCAAAATGATAGATGGGAGGTGGAACGTAGAAGAGTACTTTAGTGAGCCAACCAGACTTTTCTAACAAACTTTTATTGTGAATTTTGTCACGGATTCAATATGATATGACTCTGAGGGTTATTATTTGCTTTAACATTCTTCGTTGGCGGATAGCAAAAGGACGTTAACAAGGACAAAGTAAAATGCTTGACAATGGTAAACGGGTAGAGAAAACATTTCCAATGAAGTGTTACATTTTAAAAAGTATATGGTTTCAAGCATGGACCGAACATAAAGACCAAATCAAGGTATAACATGGAGTGAGTGAGTGAGTGGAGAGGATGGGAGTGAGTGCGTTAACAACAAGGACTTTATAAGATAAGACAACCCAACGGAATATATTTTGGACTTCACTTTTACTTAATTACGGTACCCGTTATATTATGATACATGTAAACGGCGATAAATATCTTTTTATATGTGGATGATTGGGCATTTTGAAGGTTTAAGCTTTGCATTTTACTTTTGTATAATGAGTATAAATCATGCTGCATGTCATTGTTATCAGCTTTCTAGAAAGTTCTGAGCATAAGCATGGGTCACTTTCCTGTGGATGTTGAATTGTTTATTACAAACGAGTAAGTGAGTGAGTTTTAGTTTCCCATGCGTTAAGCAATATCCCATCCATATCACAGTGGGGGACAGGAGAAATGGGCTCCGCACATTGTACCCCTGTGGGGAATCGAACCTGGGTCTTCAATGTGACGAACAGACGCTTTAACAAATGATGATTGAGACTATATTTACTTGTTATCCAGTTTCTGCAGTGGAAATATCAATTTCAAACAAAGAAGGGTGATTAGTTTGCCTTGCACAATCAACTATAAAACATACACATTTATTCGATATTCAAGGTAGAGCGCTTCCATAATATTGAAACCAGTGACCACAAGACTCCACTGGGGCACGATGACACATGCTCAGCGATGTCACTTAGTCTGGCTAACCTATTTAATGTCCTCCCGTTTTAAGTGTAACAATGAGCTTCCCACAGAGTTTTATTCTGATAGTTGCGTGTCAGTGAACACGTTTTGTGATGCACAGCTTCAGTTATTGCCATAACTGGTCTCCCGTCTTGTTCACAAGGCTCTCGTGGCATTTTCATCTGCAACAGCAAAGGAAACGTCCACAAAACTAAATGCCACTGTCTGCCGTGAAGCTGAAATCCAATGTGCAGTTTCTCGGGGTGACATCTTGCCTAAATATTACTCAAATATGCTTTTGTTTCATGAGGCTCCATTACCAACAACATCTTTTCAGAACAGGGAAATATGTAAAAGTTTCAAAAACGTGTCATTTTACTTTAATTTGAGTTTTATTGTTAATGTAATGCTCGAATGCGATACTGAAGCAGCAACACATTATTTTACCCATCATAATTCTGTGTGTGGATCTTTCTGTTGATGTTGTCATTTTCTATTCAATCACATTAAGGCTTTGATCTTCTCAGATCATGGAATCCGAATGATTAGAAATTTTTACATTTAAGCTCTAGCCTTTTGGCAGACGTATAACCCTGGTACAATTATAATTTTCATTGTGAAGTTCCGCGATAGATTTGCTCTGCGGCAACCCAGAGGCGAATAACGGGATCAAGTGGTCAATTGATGCATGTCAATCACTGGGTTGTCTAGTCTAGACCTGATTATGTGCTCACCACCTTCACGTAGCTCGAACATTGTGACGTTAAACAATAAACAAACAAACGTAAACACAAATGCACCCAACCTGTATTACCTACATTATCTATAAGTCTACCTTCTTGTACAAATCTTCGTTTACAGGATTTTAATATTTCCTTACAATTACTATAAATCTATAATTAGATTTAGTCACGATATGGCTGAAATATTGACGGTTGACTTAAAATAAAAAGTCACTCACTCTTGTACAAATCCGAGATCAAAGATAAAGCAGATACCTCTTTTTGTACGATGAAAATTTCATTCATCTGACCAACATTCAAAATCGTACAATCGCTGGTGCGCAAGTGTTTCTATAACTAGGCTGAGATCAAATGTAATCGGGTTAGTTGCTGTCAGCATGTGATCCTCAGGGCCGGATTCACTAAACTTCTTAGAATATTCTTAAGCCTTAAGAATTCTTAAGTCTAGTAAGAATTCTTAGTTTCCATAGCAACCTATCTAAAACTAAGATTTTTGCTTAAGCAATATTCATCAAACCTCTTAGTGCTTAAGATGTTTTCTTAACTTAAGAATCCTCCATAGGTTACTTTAAAACATTAAGAATTTCTTAAACTAACAAAGATGGCCCCCATTGCATTCATCGATAGAACCAACATTTTAGACAAATACACAGAAACAGAGTTGACACGAAGATTTTGATTATCAAAAAGATGGTATACAATTTGTAGCAGCTGTGTAATGCGGACCACATTGGAGTTTCACATTCTTCAGTGAGTAGGGCCATTAACCAAACAATAACTGCACTGTCTGCCCCTGCCATTTGTACGACAGTTCGTTTCGTTTCCTACCAGTCCTACTGAAATCCAACGAAACCAACTTGGTTTCTATGGCATCGCTAATATTCCCGGAGTGGTTGGGGTTATAGATGGCACCCACATTCAGATTATGGCACCATCCCAGCACGAACCTGCTCATGTGAACAGAAAGCAGTACCACAGCATTAATACTCAGGTTGTCTTTGACCACAGTTCACATATCATTGATGTAGTTGCGAAATGGCCCGGGTCCACTCATGACTCGCGCATACTGACCGAGAGCGGCGTTTGTGCTTTGTTCTCTCGCCACATGATGCCTGCCGGCTGCCACTTTCTTGGAGACAGTGGATATCCATGAAGAGACTGGCTCCTCACTCCTTATCTTCAGCCAAATCCCGGCTCTCAGACAGCATACAACAGGTAAATCGTAGAATGAATGTGCCCTCTAGTTGTTATGTGTTAACATTTCTGATAGTCTTCTCACTTAGAACCTCCCTAGTACTCTGGGAGTAGAATGAATGTGGCCTCTAGTTGTTATTCAACCTATGTGCCAAAGATGACATGCCTCAAGGATGTTGCACCTACCCTTCATTTACAGGACCTTCACCCTGTGCACTCAGAAGAACCTATTCATCCGTTGGTAGATGACCAGTTGGCGGAAACAGGAACAAACTGTCAAAATATGTGGTGTCGCCCTGTGCAAGTGACTTCGTGCCAACGCGCCTCTGTTAACTGTGCAGGAAATGGGTGCCTCTTATGTGGGGCGGATGTGAAAACTGGCGGCAGCATGAGCTGTGTAGTCCACAGACTGTAAATAAATATGTGTGCTTACATCTATATGCTTGGAACACTGAAAATCAGTAATAAGACGTGACAGGGAAAAACTTTTTCAGAACTAACCAGACAGAATTGACCACAAAAGGTGGGCTCTAAAATCAAT
This sequence comes from Haliotis rubra, assembly GCF_003918875.1. Lineage (NCBI taxonomy): Eukaryota > Metazoa > Mollusca > Gastropoda > Lepetellida > Haliotidae > Haliotis > Haliotis rubra. The sequence goes on from NW_025765439.1 coordinate 152,768, forward strand.
ACTATTATTCTAGTTGGCAACAGTTTAGGATATGCTGTACACAAACGTTCTCTTAAGGCATGGTGTGGTCTGAAATTAGTTGGTATTCCCCTAAACGACCTTTAACAAATATATTGAGACGAAATGAATATAATATGTTATGAAAGATCAATGACTGTCACTATCAACCAACACCCGTGTCCATCAAACGTCCAACATCACGGCACATCTAGAGTCCAGCAATATTCAACATCCATCATCATCTGGCTTCAACAACGATCCTTCATCTCCCCTAATTCTGTACTTCCCACATCCGAATTATTACAACACAGTACCACACAAAACTGAGGGATCACGAGATCTGCCATTACCCCTCATACCACGTTCGCCATGATGATCGTCACTAAAGTACTGTCAGAAAAAAACTGTTTTTAGTCTGTTACTCTGTATCCTTACAATTTTACACAATTGCAAATAGCATATGTCGAATTAACCCACATCGGCCTAACTGGGCGTTCAGTGGGATGCGTAATAAGATATCGAGAAAAACATGTTTACTCGTAAAATCGGGCAAAACTTAGAAAAAATACGAACAGATGCTGAAAACAATAGATCAGACTATAGATGGCAATTAGGTCGCTCAGCCAGGTATGACGACGGACCGTCAACTCACTTGGCATGAAATTTTACGTGCTGCCCACAGACACAAAGGGGTCATCTCAAATTCTTTTTATGCTTTTTCATGAATATGTGTCTATGATTTTCTAATCTTAGGTAATATCTCTATCCCAAGCCCGACCCCAATCCTTAATAGTTTCAGTATTAAAGTTGTTATATTTTACGTCTGCTATCGTTTATTATGAAGCTAAGTCTAATTTCAAAATTGACATTCAAAAATTGTCATTTGTTATACAATATCATCGCACACTAATTTGCATAAAGCCATGGTCTGCTCCAAATAAGTCTTTTCGGAGTTTGAAACAACCCAGCATTGCTCATTTCTGCACTAATATCTCCTCAGTAAAATCCTTTTTAATGTTTCCTATCTCCCTACCACTGAGACTGTAGTTAGGCCGAACTTAGTTCAACAGATATTTCACACTTTCAAATATTAACTACCTAACTTGTAGATATTAAAACCCAGTTTTTTTCTATTTCCGACAGTACTTTAACAGTTACCTGCCCTCACCACGCATCTACCGTCCTCGCATATTCAATATATCATCATATATGTCATCCAAAGATAATTATGTCTCAAGCAAATCTTGAAAAACAACCCAGCAGAATATTTTAATCAAGTGTGATAGATAGTTTCTTTTCATCCCGAGAAAAGAACATGACACATTTCGTTAACAAAAGGTTTTATTCATCCATAAAATCACTCATTCACAGCCAAATGCTTCTACTGGAACACCTAAATCTGAACTTCAAAGTCGCTTACAAATACGGACCGCCATAAAGCCAGCAAATTGAGTTCATCATGCAGGAAACAATTGTGACTGAAGCCAAGTCCGATTACAGATCTTGCCCAGAAACCTGGTCTGCAAGAGGTTCAAAAGCACACAATATAGTTTATGTACGGGCTTGTTGCAGGGACATTTTTCAGAAAGTAGGGAAGTTCTCAATCTTCGGAATCATTCGTTAAATAGACTATTTGTTTTGGACGAGATTGGCTTGTGCATAGCCTCACCACAATGAACCTTGTCCTGGCTGACCTATGCGCTTGACTATAAATAGGTTTAAACATGCGCATGTCGGAATTAAATCAATAGTGTTTCAGTGATTGAGTGAGTTAAGTTTTACGGCGCATTCGTTAGTCGCCTTTATGACAAGCATGGGTTACTGAAGATCAATATTTTTACCCGGATCTTCACGGGTTAATAGTGTTTCAGAACATGAAGAGAAATAGATGCTTTATATCACAACCGTCCAGATTGGATATTGTACATTTTTAGTTAATTTGTTTTTAGTTGTCTCTCATAAGCCAATGTTATGGCTGGGTGATTTTTATTTATCATCCCAAACTGTGTTCCACAGGAGATATTGCTTGTGTGAGGATATCGTTTTGTCATTAGATTTTGTACAATGCCACTGACAATGCTATGACGTCATAAACTTGATGACGTCACAATGCTATGACATCGCTGCACTGCAAGTCTAGTGGCAGAACCGTGTTCAGAGATGTACATTTTCATTGAAAACTAATGAAGAATGATTTTTGATGATAAATAGAATCTCACCCTCGTGTCTTCTGATATCATATATATCAACTCTAGCTGATAAAAGTATAAATCAACTTTATCAACTCGTGGTGATATATTTGATATATCAGACACTTGGGTGAGATTCTCTAGGCATTTGAAATGTTGTTTTACCTGTAACATATCATGTGACACTTTAATAAAATATTTCTGTCTGTCTGTCTGTCTGTCTATATCTAGTCTTTGGTGATGGACCTTGAAAACACACAAACAAACGCGCGCACACACACAGACACAGACAAGCACGCACGCGCATCCGCGCCGACAACACACACCCAACTTTAAGCATTACATACCAAAATAACTGTGAAATCTATACATAGGCCACCACTCCCTGCCTACATCTGTATGCAATTAGACTCCAGTGGTTGCGTCTTTATTACCATTATTTGAGGAGGTCTCTTCAGCACTTGATCCTTTCAGGCCACCCTCTCTTCACAAATCAACACTGATCAAGAGACGGTTTTGTACAGTTTCCAATTAAGCCTATCTGCCCCAAGCTGGAGATCAAACGGTCACGATACATTTCAAGAGTGTTGCACATACGAATAGCGTCTTGTTGAGGTACTGAAGAGGAGGTAGCAGATGACGAACTTAAACCGTGATGTGCTGAAGGTAATGCCGACTGCTCTGTAAACAAAAGTAGAATCAGACAATTAGAGCACGCTGAAACCTAATAACGTTTAGCAGAAAACGTGTATATTTAATGTATTTATAAAAACAGCAAAAATGTTTAAGGCAGGAACAAAACCCATATAACTCACTGGGAGTATAAACAAAAGAAGAAGGAAACATCATGATCCTTTCATGTATAAAACATGTATAAATGCCTTGAATATGCACAAGTCACTGGGAGTATAAACCAAATAAGACTATAATAGCTGGAAATGTTTTCTAATTTTGCCGCTATCGGTTCAAAATGGCGGAAATGAACAAAGCTGAAATCGCCATGGCTTAAATAGGTAGTTTTAATGCACAACCAAAACATCCGGGAAGGGAGTTAACTCCTGCCTTTGTTAAAATCCGGAAAATATTGGATTTTTCAAAGGGCAGATAATTCGGCGATTCAAAAGGGCAAAGCGCTAAATGAAAAGGGCAGGGCGCTAAATAAAAAGGGCAGGGCGCTGCGCCCTGCCAAATATGCCTTGGGGAAACACTACTATTATGTCTTTGTTCACTATAGAGAGGCCTAATCAGCTGTCATGCAAAACACACGATGAAAGCATCAACAGAAATTAGTCGACATATCGCCTTGAACATACCAATGTTACAAACAGATAATACTTTTCATTCTCAAAATAGTATTGATTGACAGGCCCCTCAAAGGTTCTTCGTGTCTGTTATGTACAACCCAATAAATCACTACCATTTTAAGAATGGAAAGTATTATCTGTACGTAACACGTTTAAGACGACATGTCTATTGATTTCTACATGTTTCCCTAAGGATGCATCCAAAGGGTGTATATAGATGAAAGAGCATCAGGCCTTGCCGTAGGAAATAACATGATGACTAATGCGTCTTTTGATTATACTGCAAAAGACTGATTGTTTTCTTTTGTTTACACTGCAAAAGACTGATTGTCTTCTTTGTCTCATAATGACTAAAACACTTTTGCTGTTTGTATAACTCCACTGGTGTTTTAACTTATTCTGGCAGTTTGATGGACCAGAACAGTGTTTCAAATCAGAGTCGTTCTTGAAGTCAGAATGATGAACCTTACTGCTGCAGGACCTCGAACGTTTACAAACACTCACGCACGCACGCACACACATACATACACACACAGAGAGGCTGACAAGCCCCTGACCAGTACGTGTCATAACACTTGATCGGTCTGAAGATTTGTGGAATCAATCAACAGCTGGGTCATTGCCGTTGAAGCAGTATGTGTTTTGTGCCACTGAGACTAGCTGAGTGGAGATCAAAGGGGTTAGGGATTAGACCTTGCCTTCCTTAACAACACGATGTCTCGTGCTCCGTCTATTTATACACCAAAAGAAAAGATTTGTTTTACTCCTGTCCAAAACATGTTTGCTGTTTATAGAACTACCCGAATCATAAAACATCTGATCAATTTTATGACGGGCACTGACGGGCCCAATAACCTAATAGAAATTTTCTCCGGGAACATTAATCAAATACCTATTTTTATGGGGACGACGTGTTCTTGCCACCATCCACAACAGTCATGATCCCATATCGAAGCATTTTAGGAACTTGGTTTCTGACAGTTAACACAATGACTCACATATGGACGCAATTTGAAGATTTGGTAATATGTTAAACGAGATGACGAGATTTCGAGCATAATCTTCAGTGTATCTGCAGGTTTGCATTGGATGGCTCAATTAACTTCTTGTGAAAAATGAGTATGAATATTCTGGCATTTTACCACAAGAATAATTGTGCTTACTAATCCAGGTTCATGTAAATGATGGAAACACAAATTTGGCACTGATACCTTTAGCAGTCATTTCACTTTCTGTCCTGCGGATAGTTAGGAATGTTGTCGAAAATACTAAATCAACGATGCCTATTGTTGTCATACACGTCGATTGTTTCTTCTGTTCGGGGCAACAATACAAATTAGAGTGAGTGAATGTAGTTTTACGCCACTTTTAGCAATATTCCAGCAATTCACGGCGATGATACAAATTTGAGATCACATAGTATGTCTCATAACCGTAATCATATCCACATGTTTAATACCTCAATCACAATCATTGCCAATGTAGTTTTGATTCTCACATATTGATGGAAACAATATATGAGCAAAGTAACTAGCTTTTCTATTGCCGATATTTACTATACTGATTTTATCGAATAGGTCATCTGTCAAACATCCTATTTCACAACACAGTTTTATAAACATAATGACTTCAACAAACATAAATGTTATAAATAATTTGTGCCTAGTTTTATATAATGTTGGGAAAGTAAGAGATTCTGATTTTTTATGTAAAACCAGGGATGATCTACAACGTTATAGTCTCCCTGGTAAAACGCATGTAACTTCTTATCATATTTATGAATGTATTTTTGGCCAGTGGCCTATTACTGAATAAAATGTCTGTCTGTCTGTCTGTCTGTCATCTGTCAAAGAAGGGACAGTCAGTTTCTATTGCATAGAATGTGTTGGGATCAATACGGAGCTCGTGTGCTTTCAATTTTAGTGGGTGCGTAAACAAACTAAAAAATATAACTTAGTTTAGGCTGGGCAATCCAGTGACCAAAACAGTCGGTTGGGGCGCGATGACACGAACCTGCCACGCAAAACGTTTTGCCATTCTAATTCAGTCGCCTTTATCAACCGGCAGTTGGTTACCCAGGAATTTGTATTGGGTTAGATGCACGTGCGTGACCCTGTTCCTGGTGGCTACAGCATCAGTTAATGCCATTATCTCTTCTCATGATATTTAATTCTATCTGCAGCAGTCAAACGTAGTTAGAAAATGTTTTGGAGACCAACTGTTATAATTGATGGAATGTTAAAGAGAAACAGTAAAATAGCGAATTACCCAGTGGCTGACTTCAGCTGAACGTTGATGGAATTATATTGGTTAAGTGAGTGTCAGTTGCATAATTACCTTATCACGAACACATTAGGGTGTGATAAAGTGGGAAAAGGTAGTCTGGACTTGAAAAAAAGAACTGTCATTTCACTAATGCATATTTTATTTTCAAACTAACTGTCGTAAATGTGATGCGTATCTGACAGACGCTAAGAAAACATTCAAAATGTACTCTTCATATTATGTGTGTTGATCCATTTCTTGATGATGTTGATGTTTGATGTTGCCTGTTTGATGTCATCGATATCTCATAAAATAGTGGTATACCAGTGATGGGATTGATTATATAGGATTACGTGCTCCTTCCTTGGCAGAGGATTGTGTTATCAACTTATAAATAAGGTAGCCCATTGAACACTATTCTAGTGACGTATTTTCACGACCAGAAAATCCATTTTGGAAAACATTGAAGAGGCGTTTCTGAATACAATTACTTAGTTCGACCAAGGTTTAAAGTTTATTATATGTAAAAAGCCCTGATGCGTCAAATTATTGGAAATGTCCTCCGCAGGTCAATGATAGAACGTATAATGAGGAAATCATGAAACCCTCATGAAATATGTTTTTATCAAGGGTCCTATCCTTGCGTAAGGAGAAATTGTGAATCACAGACTATAAAGGCCCGACATCCTAAAATAAGTTTCAGATGGATCCGTGAATGAAGTTATACTTTCCCATAAGTGCAGGAAGGCTTTTGACGTGGAGTGTTGTTCAGATAAATCAGTAAATCATGAATGTCGTTTCTGGGGTGTTAAACTCCATATGGTTTATGGCTTGTTCATCCCTGCACCCCAGCGCCGGGGACGCATTACAGATAGGGAAGGCAGTGAATAGAACAGTTCAGTCAGACGTTTTGTGAGTGAGTTTTATCAAGAGTCCTATCCTTGCTGAAGGAGAAAGGCCCGAGATCCTACAATATTGTGCGTCATGAGCTTCTATGAATGAAGTTATACTCTACCAAATCTGCAGGAAGGTTTTGGACGTGGAATGTTGTTCATAAAAATAAGTAAATCATGAATGGTGTTTAATGGGTGTTAAACATCATAATGTATTGTTTAACCCGCACCTCCGCCTTAGGAGTGTGTGTGGGTGACGCATTACACATGTTGATGACTGTAAGAAGAAGTGTTCAGTCAGACGTTTGTGAATTTGACAGCAGCACATGGACATTTCTATCCGTTTGCCGATAGAACAATAATGTGTTCAGTTATAAAACATTGTGATAAAATGTTTGAGAAACATTGAGTAGAAAATTAGCCATTTCACGTTCGAGAATAAAACGGCGTTCATTTGTTTCTCTTCTTACCTTGACCTGCAGGTACTCTGTTTGGGATATCCACTGTTTTTGACTCATACAAGAATGTATTTTGCATCTGAGGCCCAATTGTTTTCGTCCCCGTATCTTTAGAAACCACTTATACCTTCTTGCCTACCCTAGCTTGTTCACTGAATATCACATGCGTTATATATCATGGATATATCAAAGCAGTCTGATTACCATGTTTCTTGACCAACGGCTTTTAATAAGGAAGGGTGATTTCTGTTCTATAGTTAATTATTTTACACGTCAGCAGGGCATCTTCAATTCACTGTTTATGTGACTGAGACTGTGATATATCATCTGTTATCTCTTGTGTTTGTCAGTTTGAGATAAAATGATCCGTTGTATCCTATTCCGCCCACATCACATTTAATCTTGATGACTGGTAAACCAAGCTCAAGAGATGACACTTTAACTGGACACATATCAAAATGATAGATGGGAAGTGGAACGTAGAAGAGTCGAATTACTTTAGTGAGCCAACCAGACTTTTCTAACAAACTTTTGTTGTGAATTTTGTCACGGATTCAATATGATATGACTCTGAGGGTTATTATTTGCTTTAAGATTCTCCGTTGGCAGATAGCGAACAAGGACAAAGGAAAATGCTTGACGATGATAAACGGGTAGAGAAAACAGTTCCAATGAAGTGTTACATTCAAATAGTAAATGGTTTCAAGCATGGATCTAACGTAAAGACCAAATCAAGGTATAACATGGAGTGAGTGAGTGGAGAGGATGGGAGTGAGTGCGTTAACAATAAGGCCTTAAGATAAGACAACCCAACGAAATATATTTTGGACTTCACTTTTACTTAATTACGGTATATTATGATACATGTAAACGGCGATAAATATCTTTTTATATGTGGCTGATTGGGCATTTTGAAGGTTTAAGCTTTGCATTTTACTTTTGTATAATGAGTATAAATCATGCTGCATGCCATTGTTATCAGCTTTCTAGAAAGTGCTGAGCATAAGCATGGGTAATATTACTGTGGATGTTGAATTGTTTATTACAAACGAGTAAGTGAGTGAGTTCTAGTTCCCCATGCGTTAAGCAATATCCCATCCATATCACAATGGGGCACAGGAGAAATGGGCTCCGCACATTGTACTCCTGTGGGGAATAGAACCTGGGTCTTCGGTGTGACGAACAGACGCTTTAAACAATGATGATTGAGACTATATTTACTTGTTATCCAGTGTCTGCACTGGAAATATCAATTTCAAACAAAGAAGGGTGATTAGTTTGCCATGCAAAATCAACTATAAAACATACAGATTTATTAGATATTCAAGGTAGAGCGCTTCCATAACATTGATACCAGTGACCACAACAAGACTCCACTGGGGCGAGATGACACATGCTCAGCGATGTCACTTAGTCTGGCTAACCTATTTAATGTCCTCCCGTTTTAAGTGTAACAATGAGCTTCCAACAGAGTTATATTCTGATAGTTGCGTGTCAGTGAACACGTTTTGTACTACACAGCTTCAGTTAATGCCATAACTGGTCTCCCGCCTTGTTCACAAGGCTCTCGTGGCATTTTCATCTCCAACAGCAAAGGAAACGTCCACAAAACTAAATGCCACTGTCTGCCGTGAAGCTGAAATCCAATGTGCAGTTTCTCGGGGGTGACATCTTGCCTAAATATTACTCAAATATGCTTTTTGTTTCATGAGGCTCCATTACCAACAACATCTTTTTCAGAACATTAGGGAAATATGTAAATGTTTCAAATGAGTGCCATTTTACTTTAATTTGAGTTTTTTTGGTAATGTAAGGCTCGAATGCGATACTGCAGCAGCAACACATTATTTTACCCATCATAGTTCTGTGTGTGGATCTTTCTGTTGATGTTGTCATTTTCTATTCAATCACATTAAGGCTTTGATCTTCTCAGATCATGGAATCCGAATGATTAGAAATTTTTACATTTAAGCTCTAGCCTTTTGGCAGACGTATAACCCTGGTACAATTATAATTTTCATTGCGAAGTTCCGCGATATATTTGCTCTGTGGCAACCCAGAGGCGACTAACGGGATCAAGTGGTCAATTGATGCATGTCAATCACTGGGTTGTCTAGTCTAGACCCGATTATTTTACCCATCATAATTTTGTGTGTAGATCTTTCTGTTGATGTTGTCATTTTCTATTCAATCACATTAAGGCTTTGATCTTCTCAGATCATGGAATCCGAATGATTAGAAATTGTTACATTTAAGCTCAAGCCTTTTGGCAGACGTATAACCCTGGTACAATTATAATTTTCATTGTGAAGTTCCGCGATAGATTTGCTCTGTGGCAACCCAGAGGCGACTAACGGGATCAAGTAGTCAATTGATGCATGTCAATCACTGGGTTGTCTAGTCTAGACCCGATTATTTACTCACCACCTTCACGTAGCTCGAACATTGTGACATTAAACAATAAACAAACACACGTAAACACAAATGCAGCCAACGTGTATTACCTACATTATCTATAAGTCTACATGCTAGTACAAATCTTCGTTTACAGGATTTTAATATTTCCTTACAATTACTATAAATCTATAATTAGATTTAGTCACGATATGGCTGAAATATTGCCGGTGTGGCTTAAAATAAAAAAGTCACTCACTCACTCTTGTACAAATCCGGGACCAAAGATAAAACAGATACCTCTTTTTAGTAGGATGAACATTTCATTCATCTGCCCAACATTCAAAATCGTACAATCGCTGTTGCGCAACTGTTTCTATAACTAGGCTGAGATCAAATGTAATCGTGTGAGTTGTTGTCACCATTTGATCCTCAGGGGCCGGATTCACTAAACTTCTTAGAATATTGGTAAGCCTTAAAAATTCTTAAGTCTAGTAAGAATTCTTAGTTTCCATAGCAACCTATCTAAAACTAAGATTTTTGCTTAAGCAATATTCATCAAACCTCTTAGTGCTTAAAATGTTTTCTTAACTTAAGAATCCTCCATAGGTTACTTAAAACATTAAGAATTTCTTAAACTAACAAAGATGGCCGCCAATGCATTCATCGATAGAACCAACATTTTAGACAAATACACAGAAACAGAGTAAACACGAAGATTTTGATTATCAAAAGATGGTATACAATTTGTAGCAGCTGTGTAATGCGGACCACATTGGAGTTTCACATTCTTCAGTGAGTAGGGCCATTAACCAAACAATAACTGCACTGTCTGCCCCTGCCATTGTACGACAGTTCGTTTCGTTTCCTACCAGTCCTACTGAAATCCAACGAAACCAACTTGGTTTCTATGGCATCGCTAATTTTCCCGAGTGGTTGGGGTTATAGATGGCACCCACATTCAGATTATGGCACCATCCCAGCACGAACCTGCTTATGTGAACAGAAAGCAGTACCACAGCATCAATTCTCAGGTTGTCTTTGACCACAGTTCACATATCATTGATGTAGTTGCGAAATGGCCCGGGTCCACTCATGACTCGCGCATACTGACGGAGAGCGTCGTTTGTGCTTTGTTCTCTCGCCACATGATGCCTGCCGGCTGCCACTTGCTTGGAGACAGTGGATATCCATAAAGAGACTGGCTCCTCACTCCTTATCTTCAGCCAAATCCCGGCTCTCAGGCAGCATACAACAGGTAAATCGTAGAATGAATGTGCCCTCTAGTTGTTATGTGCTAACATTTCTTATAGTCTTCTCACTTAGAACCTCCCTAGTACTCTGGGAGTAGAATGAATGTGGCCTCTAGTTGTTATTCAACCTATGTGCCAAAGATGACATGCCTCAAGGATGTTGCACCTACCCTTCATTTACAGGACCTTCACCCTGTGCACTCAGAAGAACCTATTCATCCGTTGGTAGATGACCAGTTGGCGGAAACAGGAACAAACTGTCAAAATATGTGGTGTCGCCCTGTGCAAGTGACTTCGTGCCAACGCGCCTCTGTTAACTGTGCAGGAAATGGGTGCATCTTATGTGGGGCGGATGTGGAAAATAGCGGCAGCATGAGCTGTGTAGTCCACAGACTGTATAGAAATATGTGTGCTTACAACTATATGCTTGGAACACTGAAAATCAGTAATAAGACGTGACAGGGAAAAACTTTTTCAGAACTAACCAGACAGAATTGACCAAAGGTGGGCTCTAAAATCAATACTATTATTCTAGTTGGCAACAGTTTAGGATATGCTGTACATAAACGTTCTCTTAAGGCATGGTGTGGTCTGAAATTAGTTGGTATTCCCCTAAACGACCTTTAACAAATATATTGAGACGAAATGAATATAATAGGTTATGAAAAATCAATGACTGTCACTATCAACCCACACCCGTGTCCATCAAACGTCCAACATCACGGCACATCTAGAGTCCAGCAATATTCAACATCCATCATCATCTGGCTTCAACCACGATCCTTCATCTCCCCTAATTCTGTACTTCCCACATCCAAATTACAACACAGTACCACACAAAACTGAGGATCACGAGATCTGCCATTACCCCTCATACCACGTTCGACATGATGATCGTCACTAAAGTACTGTCGGAAATAGAAAAAAACTGTTTTTAGGCTGTTACTCTGTATCCTTAAAATTTACACAATTGCAAATAGCATATGTCGAATTAACCCACATCGGCCTAACTGGGCGTTCAGTGGAATGCATAATAGGATATCGAGAAAAACATGTTTACTTGTAAAATCGGACAAAACTTAGGAAAAATACGAACAGATGCTGAAAACAATAGATCAGACTATAGATGGCAATTAGGTCGCTCAGCCAGGTATGACGACGGACCGTCAACTCACTTGGCATGAAATGCACGTGCTGCCCACAGACACAAGGGGTCATCTCAAATTCTTTGATGCTTTTTCATGAATATGTCTCTATGTCTCTATGATTTTCTAATCTGAGCTTATATCTCTATCCCCAAGCCCGACCCAAACTACCGTCAGCAACACCCGTCTTGGTTTTGCTTTTGAGACGCCCCTCCTACCTGTTTCTTTTTATAGTGACAGTGAGACTCAATGGTATCTACATGCTTAATAGTTTCAGTATTAAAGTTGTTATTTTTTACGTCTGCTATCGTTTATTATGAAGCTAAGTCTAATTTCAAAATTGACATTCAAAAAGTGTCACACTAATTTGCACACTAATTTGAATAAAGCCATGGTCTGCTCCAAATAAGTCTCTTCGGAGTTTGACAAAAACCGCATTGCTCATTTCTGCACTAATATCTCCTCAGTAAAATCCGTTTTTTCACGTTTCCTATCTCCCTACAACTGAAACTGTAGTTAGGCCGAACTTAGTTCAACAGATATTTCACACTTTCAAATATGAACTACCTAACCTGTAGATATAAATGTGAAAAAAACCCAGTTTTTTTCTATTTCCGACAGTACTTTAACTGTTACCTGCCCTCACCACGCATCTACCGTCCTCGCATATTCAATAAATCATCATATATGTCATCCAGAGATAATTATGTCCCAGCAAATCTTGAAAAACAACCCAGCAGAATATTTTAATCAAAGTGTGATAGATAGCTTCTTTTCATCCCAAGAAAAGAACATGACACATTTCGTTTTTAAAGGTTTTTATTCATCCATAAAGTCACTCATTCACAGCCAAATGCTTCTACTGGAACACCTAATCTGAACTTCAAAGTCGCTACAAATACGGACCGCCATAAAGCCAGCAAATTGGGTTCATCATGCAGGAAACAATTGTGACTGAAGCCAAGTCCGATTACAGATCTTGCCAAGAAACCTGGTCTGCAAGAGGTTCAAAAGCACAGAATATAGTTTATGTACCGGCTTGTTGCAAGGACAATTTCCAGAAAGTAGGGACGTTCTCAATCTTCGGAATCATTCATTAAATAGACTATTTGTTTTTGGACGAGATTGGCTTGTGCATAGCCTCACCACAATGAACCTTGTCCCGGCTGACCTATGCGCCTGACTATAAATAGTTTAAACATGCGCATGTCGCAATTAAATCAATAGTGTTTCAGTGATTGAGTGATGTTTAGTTTTACGGCGCACTCGTTAGTCGCCTTTTACAAGCATGGGTTACTGAATATCAATATTTTTAGCCGGATCTTCACGGATTAATAGTGTTTCAAAACATGCAGAGAAATAGATGCTTTATATCAAAACCGTCCAGATTGTATATTGTACATTTTTTTTAGTTAATTTGTTTTAGTTGTGTCTCATAAGCCAATGTTATGGCTCGGTGATGTTTTATTTATCATCCCAAACTGTGTTCCACAGGAGATATTGCTTGTGTGAGATCGAACGATAACTCCTAGGAGATATCGTTTTGACATTAGATTTTGTACAATGCCCTGACAATGCTATGACGTCATGAACTTGATGACGTCACAATGCTATGACATCGCTGCACTGCAAGTCTAGTGGCAGAACCGTGTTCAGAGATGTACATTTCTCATTGAAAATTAATGAAGAATGATTTTTGATGATAAATAGAATCTCACCCTCGTGTCTTCTGATATTAAATATATCAACACTCGCTGATAAAAGTATAAATCAACTTAATCAACTATTTTATGTGGGGTGAGACTGAAATAAAATATAAAATATCTGTCTGTCAGTAGCATATGTGACACTTTAATAAAATATTTCTGTCTGTCTATATCTAGTCTTTGGTGATGGACCTTGAAAACACACAAACAAACGCGCGCACACACAGAGACACAGACAAGCACGCATGCGCATCCGCGCCAACAACACACACCCAACCAGGACATGCAAAGTTGCCACTTTACGATTTCTCTGTCTTACTCTATTGCACCACATTTACAGCTAGATTATTGTGTTACATATTGTTAAAATCCATAAATATAGTTATTGAAGGTTCATCAGAGGCATGTATGTCATGTTGAAAACTACACAAAGAAGTTCACAGGATGGCCCGATTCATTGATTGTTCATCGTGGAAAGGACTGATGTCGAACAACTTTAAGCATTACATACCAAAATAACTGTGAAATCTATACATAGGCCACCACTCCCTGCCTGCATCTGTATGCAATTACACTCGAGTAGTTGCGTCTTTATTACCATTATTTGAGGAGGTCTCTTCATCACTTGATCCTTTCAGGCCACCCTCGCTTCACAAATCAACACTGATCAAGAGACGGTTTTGTACAGTTTCCAATTAAGCCTATCTGCCCCAAGCTGGAGATCAAACGGTCACGATACATTTCAAGAGTGTTGCACATACGAATAGCGTCTTGTTGAGGTACTGAAGAGGAGGTAGCTGATGCCGAACTTAAACAGTTACGTGAGGTTCTGAAGGTAATGCCGACTGCTTTGTAAACAAACGTAGAATCAGACAATTAGAGCATGCTGTAACCTAATAACGTTTAGCAGAAAACGTGTATATTTAATGTATTTATAAAAACAGCAAAAATGTTTAAGGCAGGAAAAAACCCCATATAACTCACTGGGAGTACAAACAAAAGAAGAATGAAACATCATGTTCCTTTCATGTATAAACCATGTATAGATGCCTTGAATATGCACAAGTCACTGGGAGTATAAACCAAATAAGACTACAATAGCTGGAAATGTTTTCTAATTTTGCCGCTATCTGTTCAAAATGGCGGAAATGAACAAAGAAATCGCCATGGCTTAAATAGGTAGTTTTATTGCACAACCAAAACATCCGGGAAGGGAGCTAACTCCTGCCTCATGTTTAAGGCAGGAAAAACCCATATAACTAACTGGGAGTATAAACAAAGAGTGAGTGCGTGAGTGAGTTTAGTTTTACGCCGCACTCAGCAATATTCCAGCTATATGGCGCGGTCTGTAAATAATCGAGTCTGGACCAGATAATCCAGTGATCAAAAGCATGAGCATCGATCTGCGCTAATTGGGAACCGATGACATGTGTCAACCAAGTCAGCGAGCCTGACCACCCGAAACGCCTCTACGATAAGCAAAGTCGCCTTTTATGGCAAGCACGGGTTGCTGAAGACCTATTCTACCCCGATCTTCACGGGTCATAAACAAAAGAATAATGAGACATCATGTTCCTTTCATGTATAAAACATGTATAGATGCCTTGACTATGCAACAAGTCACTGTGAGTATAAACCCAATAAGACTATATAATAGCTGGAAATGTTTCCTAATTTTGCCGCTATCGGTTCAAAATGGCGGAAGTCATTGTCAAGTCGTACCTGTTTGGCGCGAAGAAATCCAGGAGTTGACGACACTTCCTTTTGCTTCACCCTTCACAGCTTCTTCTCTTTTCCTCTTTGTTCTTTCTTTGGTTGGCATTGTGAATCAGAATGAAAATGAACAAAGCCGAAATCGCCATGGCTTAAATAGGTAGTTTTGTTGCACAACAAAAACATCCGGGAAGGGAGCTAACTCCTGCCTTTGTTAAAATTCGGAAAATTGGATTTTTCAAAGGGCAGATAATACGGCGATTCAAAAGGGCAAAGCGCTAAATGAAAAGGGCAGGGCGCTAAATGAAAAGGGCAGGGCGCTGCGCCCTGCCAAATATGCCTGGGGCAAACACTACTATTATGTCTTTGTTCGCTATAGAGAGGCCTAATCAGCTGTCATGCAAAACACACGATGGAAGCATGAATAGAAATCAGTCGACATATCGCCTTGAACAGACCCATGTTACAAACAGATAATACTTTTCATTCTCAAAATAGTATTGATTGACAGGCCCCTCAAAGGTTCTTCGTGTCTGTTATGTACAACCCAATAAATCACTACCATTTTAAGAATGGAAAGTATTATCTGTACGTAACACGTTTAAGACGACATGTCTATTGATTTCTACATGTTTCCCCTAAGGATGCATCCAAAGGGTGTATATAGATGAAAAAGCATCAGGCCTTGCCGTAGGAAACAACATGATGACTCATGTTTCTTTTGTTTATACTGCAAAAGACTGATTGTTTTCTTTGTTTACACTGCAAAAGAATGATTGTTTTTCTTTGTCTCATAATGACTAAAACACTTTTGCTGTTTGTATAACTCCACTGGTGTTTTAACTTATTCTGGCAGTTTGATGGACCAGTACAGTGTTTCAAATCAGAGGCGTTCTTGAAGTCAGAATGATGAACTTACTGCTGCAGGATCTTGAACGTTTACAAACACTCACGCACGCACGTACACACATACATATACACACACAGAGGCTGACAAGCCCCTGACCAGTACGTGTCATAACACTAGGTCGGTCTGAAGATTTGTGGAATCAATCAACAGCTGGGTCATTGCTGTTGAAGCAGTATGTGCTTTGCGCCACTGAGACTAGCTGAGTGGAGATCAAAGGGGTTAGGGGTTAGACCTTGCCTTCGTGAACAACAAGTCTCGTGCTTCGTCTATTTATACACCAAAAGGAAAGATTTGTTTTACTCCTGTCCAAAACATGTTTGCTGTTTATAGAACTACACGAATCATAAAACATCTGATTAATTTTATGACGTGCACTGACCCAATAACCTAATAGAAAGCTTCTCCGGGAACATTAATCAAATACCTATTTTTACGGGGACGACGTTGGCGTGTGTTTGCCACCATCCACAACAGTCATGATCCCATATCGACGCATTTTAGGAACTTGTTTTCTGACAGTTAACACAATGGCTCACATATGGGCGCAATTTGAAGATTTGGTAATATGTTAAACGAGATGACGAGATTTCGGGCATAATCTTTCAGTGTATCTGCAGGTTTGCATTGGACGGCCCGATTAACTTGTTGTGAAAAATAAGTATGGAATATTCTAGGCATTTTACCACAAGAATAAATGTCTTTACTGATCCAGGTTCATGTAAATGATGGAAACACAAATTTGGCACTGATACCTTTAGCAGTCATTTCACTTTCTGTCTTGTAGAATGTTGTCGAAAATACCATATCAAGGATAGCCAGTTTCTATTGCATAGATGTGTTGGGATCAATACGGAGCTCGTGTGGTTTCAATTATAGTGGTTGCGTAAACAAACTAAAATAAATAACTGAGT